>NC_080672.1:156300264-156600264 GCF_030247195.1 Topomyia yanbarensis
TATTTTCCCAAAGAAAACCAAATATCTGTCAATTGTTCAAAAGTGATTGGGTGAAATCCATCAAATCTACAGTTAATATTAATCGGCTGTGTTATTTCCACGGGTCCACTGATCAGCTCAATACTTTGATTGATCAGTTGCACACTGTTAACGAAATATCTGTTCAATTTTTCAGCTATTATTTGTTCAGATTGTTTTTCTATCCCGTCAAAAGATATGGACTGCGATGAACTAGGTTTAGATTTAACTAAATTCTTTAGGATTTGCAATTACTCTTTTCTATTGTTTTGATGTTGATCGATCTTCCTTTGAATGTAATCACATTTGGTCTTCTTCAAAGCTCGTGAATAAATATTTCGCGCGTGTGTGTACCCATTCCAAAGACGTTCGCTATTAGTTCTGAAAAATTTCTTGTGCTTCTTATTTCTTTTACGTTTCAAGCGCAAAAGATCTAAAGAGTACCAGCTGTTCGAGTTATTTAAATTAACATACTTTTGAAAAACTATTTGTACACTCTTTTAACACGTTAGTTAGAACAGCTGCCTTGTTGTCCAAATTTCCATTCAATTCCGTAAAATCCAGGCTTCTCGAAACCAGTTGAGACATGGCCTGTTTCGAATATCTTTTCCAGCACTTAATTTTAACTTTATCCTCCTCACGGTTAGGTTCATTCTCCAGCAAAATTGAAATTGTCTCATGGTCTGAAATTTTACAATTTACCTCTACATACGGATTAACCCCATCAAAATTGGAATACACGTGATCTATCAATGTTCTACTGTGTCTGGAAATTCTTGTAAACTCACTAACCGTTTGCTTGAAATTGAAAAACTCAGCCAACTGCTTCAATTGATTCGAATTTTGATCGCTGAGCCAATCAATATTGAAATCGCCTGAAATTACATTAGGTTTTCTTAAATCAACGAAATTCTCCAACCAGTTTTCTGAATTTTAAAACAACAATTAGAAGTTTTAAAGTAACCCGTGCCAAACGAGTCCAATACTTGCAGACGTTTTCTAAATTAAAAAAGGAAAGTGAATAAAGGTAAAAAATACTGCTAATATCATTTTCAATGCATTTTGTTACTTATGGAAGTGTACATTGATTTATTTAAGGGCAGGGTGATGATTCTGATTTCTGAAAAGAAGGTAGAGTCCGTAGCAATCGATGCTATTCATTATAATTAGGCTTTAATATCAGTTTCAGCTATTTAAAAACGAAAAGTTTCTCAAAAGCGGTATTCGAATAAAAAGAAAATGTTCCCGAAACATTGGTAACCAAGATTTTTGGTAGTAGTAATCATGATGATAGCTCTGAGGAAAATGATGAAATTTTAGTTTTGTAAGTTTTAAACCAAAAATGCACTGTGACCAGAACAGTTCGAAAAAAATTAAAATTTTAACTATTTTCAAGGATTGGTCTTTTCAAAAAAGCCATTTTCCTCTCGCTACTTCTCATATGATTAAAATTGCGAAGAGGAAGAAAGGGGGATTTTCTCTGATTCAACTCCAAAGAGCCTTTTGAAAAACAAATAACAGATTTAATAACAATTTTTACGATCCGGATGAAAAAAGTCGTGTCGAAAGATTTCGTTTCTGTTAAAATTGATGGCAAACACGTTCAATTACAGAAAAGATTGCTGCTGGTAAATTTAAAGAAGCTTTACCAGTTATTTAAAGAATCTTACTCGGAAGCAAAATGTAGTTTTTCCAAATTTGCCTCTTGGATCTAAATCGGTAAAAAGCAATGGTGCGGCTTGTTGTAAGTATTGAACTAGATTTCAACAATACTTTACTTTTTACACGATTCAACGGCCAGGATGGAGTCTGTTCTCCGTGACCTTACGTATGTAAAGACACTAGAAATTTCTCAATGAAATTTAGATTTAAAACTGTGGTGCTACTTATATATATATATATATATATATATATATATATATATATATATATATATATATATATATATATATATATATATATATATATATATATATATATATAGATATATATATATATATATATATATATATATATATATATATATATATATATATATATATATATATATATATATATATATATATATATATATATATATATATATATATATATATATATATATACATGTATATATATATATATATATATATATATATATATATATATATATATATATATATATATATATATATATATATATATATATATATATATATATATATATATATATATATATATATATAAGTAGCACCACAGTTTTAAATCTAAATTTCATTGAGAAATTTCTAGTGTCTTTACATACGTAAGGTCACGGAGAACAGACTCCATCCTGGCCGTTGAATCGTGTAAAAAGTAAAGTATTGTTGAAATCTAGTTCAATACTTACAACAAGCCGCACCATTGCTTTTTACCGATTTAGATCCAAGAGGCAAATTTGGAAAAACTACATTTTGCTTCCGAGTAAGATTCTTTAAATAACTGGTAAAGCTTCTTTAAATTTACCAGCAGCAATCTTTTCTGTAATTGAACGTGTTTGCCATCAATTTTAACAGAAACGAAATCTTTCGACACGACTTTTTTCATCCGGATCGTAAAAATTGTTATTAAATCTGTTATTTGTTTTTCAAAAGGCTCTTTGGAGTTGAATCAGAGAAAATCCCCCTTTCTTCCTCTTCGCAATTTTAATCATATGAGAAGTAGCGAGAGGAAAATGGCTTTTTTGAAAAGACCAATCCTTGAAAATAGTTAAAATTTTAATTTTTTTCGAACTGTTCTGGTCACAGTGCATTTTTGGTTTAAAACTTACAAAACTAAAATTTCATCATTTTCCTCAGAGCTATCATCATGATTACTACTACCAAAAATCTTGGTTACCAATGTTTCGGGAACATTTTCTTTTTATTCGAATACCGCTTTTGAGAAACTTTTCGTTTTTAAATAGCTGAAACTGATATTAAAGCCTAATTATAATGAATAGCATCGATTGCTACGGACTCTACCTTCTTTTCAGAAATCAGAATCATCACCCTGCCCTTAAATAAATCAATGTACACTTCCATAAGTAACAAAATGCATTGAAAATGATATTAGCAGTATTTTTTACCTTTATTCACTTTCCTTTTTTAATTTAGAAAACGTCTGCAAGTATTGGACTCGTTTGGCACGGGTTACTTTAAAACTTCTAATTGTTGTTTTAAAATTCAGAAAACTGGTTGGAGAATTTCGTTGATTTAAGAAAACCTAATGTAATTTCAGGCGATTTCAATATTGATTGGCTCAGCGATCAAAATTCGAATCAATTGAAGCAGTTGGCTGAGTTTTTCAATTTCAAGCAAACGGTTAGTGAGTTTACAAGAATTTCCAGACACAGTAGAACATTGATAGATCACGTGTATTCCAATTTTGATGGGGTTAATCCGTATGTAGAGGTAAATTGTAAAATTTCAGACCATGAGACAATTTCAATTTTGCTGGAGAATGAACCTAACCGTGAGGAGGATAAAGTTAAAATTAAGTGCTGGAAAAGATATTCGAAACAGGCCATGTCTCAACTGGTTTCGAGAAGCCTGGATTTTACGGAATTGAATGGAAATTTGGACAACAAGGCAGCTGTTCTAACTAACGTGTTAAAAGAGTGTACAAATAGTTTTTCAAAAGTATGTTAATTTAAATAACTCGAACAGCTGGTACTCTTTAGATCTTTTGCGCTTGAAACGTAAAAGAAATAAGAAGCACAAGAAATTTTTCAGAACTAATAGCGAACGTCTTTGGAATGGGTACACACACGCGCGAAATATTTATTCACGAGCTTTGAAGAAGACCAACTGTGATTACATTCAAAGGAAGATCGATCAACATCAAAACAATAGAAAAGAGTAATTGCAAATCCTAAAGAATTTAGTTAAATCTAAACCTAGTTCATCGCAGTCCATATCTTTTGACGGGATAGAAAAACAATCTGAACAAATAATAGCTGAAAAATTGAACAGATATTTCGTTAACAGTGTGCAACTGATCAATCAAAGTATTGAGCTGATCAGTGGACCCGTGGAAATAACACAGCCGATTAATATTAACTGTAGATTTGATGGATTTCACCCAATCACTTTTGAACAATTGACAGATATTTGGTTTTCTTTGGGAAAATCGGCTGGTATCGATAATGTCAACGCAAAAGTGATACAGGATTGCTTTCATGTCATCGGACACGATCTGTTTGACCTTGTAAATGAATCGCTACAAACTGAGACGGATAAAGCCGAAGAGTACCGCCCCATTAACATGTTGCACACAGGGTTGTTAATGCGATACATTTTTCACGATAATTTATCGGCGTTACTCGTTAACGATAATGTATCGTCATCGGAAACTCCGTTAACGATAATGTATCGTCGCCTTCATCGTCATCGTCGATAATTGTATCGGTTCTTCATCGGTTCATCGGTTATCTCGATACATTTTGCGTTACTTTCCCATTTATTGGAGTTGAAGTTGATGCGGTTAACTTTCAATTGTTTAGAAATAAATACCTATTGAAGGACATGTTATTGGCAATTGAAAATCAATAGTTTTGGACATTTTCTATGCACAGCGGGGTCTGACGATGCGTCAAAATGAAATTATTTCAACTTTTCGGGAAAATGTATTATGTTGCAGGGAAAGTTGTTGGCAATTGAAAATCAATAATTTTGGACATTTCAATACGCAGAAGGGGATCGATGATGTGTCAAAATTGAATTTTTTCAACTTTTCGAGTAAGTTGGTGCACAGAAGAGTCCCAGGTGCACAGTGTTTCCAAGCGGCAAAAAGGTGACCAAAATTGTTTTGACCATGAAGAAAACAAATTTTGAGCTATTGTGCAATTAGTAATTTTTAGCACGCAAAAACATATATTGAAAAAACTACTAAACCACTATTATTAGACCATTCACAAATTACACTACACATTTAAGTCGTGTGGTGATTAACAGATTTTATTACAATTTTAATTTAAACCAGAAGATTTCGGATTTTAAAAAGGAGAATATACATACATATTTCCAACATTTGATTTCCTTTTCTAGTTAGGAAGCTTTTAGCCCCCTCCTCCGTTTCTTTCACTATGTAACAAGATGCTTCCTTCTTTTACCCTTAAATATGTAGTGTAATTTATGTACGGCCTCATAATAGAGTTTTATTCGTTTTTTGAGTACAGTGAAGACCCGTTTTTATCAGCCCCTTGGCGAATAGGCGGATAAAACGATGACATTGGCAAAATCGGCCCATATTTTTTCTGGTTCTGAAGAGACGAAGTCGAAACGCAAACACCTGAACTAACATTTTTTTTCTTTCTTTTTAATAAACCGGAGCGGTTAAAATATTTTTCTTTAGTTCCTCGACAAAGCCTCATAACCCGTTCTGATCATTTAACCAAAAATTCCCTTAAGGAGGTCTTACAGTACAATATTATTATTTTTGTATATTTTGCATCTCTAAGATAAGAAAAATATGCTAAAGAAGGAATTTACTCGAATTTGACTTGAACGTAAGCTAGAGCCCACCAAACGATTTTATAGTGTTTGTTTTACAGATTCGTATTGGTATTCGTCTGCGGAAATTTGCGGCTTCCGTACCAAAATATTGCTTTTTGGGCACTAAAACATTCGATAACTTCTAAGTTGTAAGAGATACAAATAAACTTACATTACAAAA
This sequence comes from Topomyia yanbarensis, assembly GCF_030247195.1. Lineage (NCBI taxonomy): Eukaryota > Metazoa > Arthropoda > Insecta > Diptera > Culicidae > Topomyia > Topomyia yanbarensis. The sequence goes on from NC_080672.1 coordinate 156,305,956, forward strand.
ATTCTGTATTTTCTTATGCTGAACAACATCTTAGCACATTTTGAAATTCTACAAACTTACCAGGAAAAGTATTTTGAAAAAAGCAATTTTCAGGGGTATATCAAAGAAATCTCCACAAATGTAAATTAAAATCGATAGATAGACACATAGTCTCTTCAGCGAAGTTAATACTTAAGATATTCTCAACAACTTTGAAAGTTTTTTCAATTTTCATAAACATAAGCAAAAACTTTCTTCTCAGCTTTAGAGGGATTAATCACCCAACTAATACTTTTTAAATGCAAAAAAATATAAATAAACTTTGCTGAAGACACTATAACTAAAAATGTTTTTTGTGGTTCAAAGACTTTCTTTCACCTTTTTGCCAATTTGGATCCTCGTGTGAATTGAAAATGTCCAAAACTATCGATTTTCAACTGCCAACAACCTGCCCTTCAATATAAAAAGTCCGCGAAAAGTTGAAAAAAAAATCTATTTTGATGCACCGACGGTACATTGAAAATGTCCAAAACTATTGATTTCCACTTACCAATAACTTCTTCAATATAACAAACTTTCCTCAAAAGTTGAAAAAATCCATTTTGACACATCGTCGAGCCCCTTGTGTATTGAAAATGTCCAAAACTATTGATTGTCAACTGCCAATAACTTTCCCTTCAATATAAAACTCTCCCGAAAAGTTGACAAAAAATTGCATTTTGACACATCGTCATACCCCCCCCCCCCCCCCTGTGCATAGAAAATGTCCAAAACTATTGATTTTCTACTGCCAACAACATGTCCTTCAATAGTTATTTATTTCTAAACAATTGAAAGTTAACCGCATCAACTTCAACCCCAATAAACGAGAAAGTAACGCAAAATGTATCGCGATAACCGATGAACCGACGATGACGATGAAAACGACGATACAATTATCGACGATGACGATGAAGGCGACGTTGTTAAGGGCCAGCTGATGAGTTATTTGAATAGTAATAATTCCGAAGCAGTCGGGATACTGAGAGGTACACTCTTGCGAAACCGCTTTGAATCCGGTGTTAGCAAAATAGATTGAAAAATCGAGGTTAAAGAGACTATTTTTGCTGTATTTTTGGATCCGAAGCGCCGTTTTGAGACGATTTCGAGACCTTTACTTTTGCGAACTTTAGAGCGATTTGGTATCGGACGCAAGGTAGTGTCTTAGATCCTATTTTATTTATTATGTATATAAATGACATGAGGCGAGTTTTACGATTTTGTGATTTAAATTTGTTTGCTGACGACACTGTTCTGTTCACTGCAGCTAAGGATATATATGAAGCAGTGGCGCATTTGAACGAAGATTTGCATTCCCTTGCTCGTTGGTTAAAATTTAAATAATTAAAGTTAAATGTTGCTAAAACTAAATAGATGATGATCTCTTCGGCTAATACTAGGCCTGACTAAGTTAACCCAATTAACCTATAAGTCTCACATCGACAATGTCATAAAAAAATCGCTAAAAAAAATGCTGCCTCGATATTAATGTGATCGAATTGAAAGAGTAAGTGATGTGCATAGGTACAATACTAGAAACGCGTCTGATGCAAGAACATCAAATTTTTTATTTAGTAGATTGCAGAACTCCTTGTACGAATGAATAAGTTTTTTCAATACGATGCCTAGACATATAAAGTTTGGACAGAGGATGCGCAAAATCGAAAACGAAAAAAGCAGTTTTTTTCCACACCGTGTGTTAGATCTTCGTAAAAATCATTAAGTTTATGTAGACTGTTGTTACAGTACTGCTGCTGGTTTTTATGAAGATCTAACACTTGGTGTGGAAAAAACTGCTTTTTTCGTTGTCGATTTTTGCACATTCTCTGTTCAACCTTAAGCGTGCCGCAACATTGGCGGAGTTTAAAACACTATGTATTTCACACCCCCTCCTTACCACCCCACTTTGCGCACGGGTCTGCCTCTATGTTTTAATGTGTCTATACCAACTCTCAACTTATATCGATTTGAAACTGTATAACAGTTTTTAAATAAATTTCGTTCTATACTGTACGTCTGTAATCTGTGGTCTCATGTTTCAATTTATTCTCAAAATCCAATTGAATTGTTGTTAATCAGGTAATAAGCAGTAAAACAACTTTACTTATCTGTGAATTTCTGATCCAGTTCGATTTCTCTTCATATTCGCACCAATCCCTTTTGAAGTACATCACACATTAGGAAAACTGACGTTTTTTAACGGGCGGTGGCAACTATATTGCCACCTATTTAAATTCATTTTATTTCTATCTTTGTACTTTTTGCCACTCATAAACCAAGTTTTCGCATAAAAAATCGTTACTTTTATAAATTTGCCTCACCAACTTATAGAGTGTAGAGTATTTTTGTCAAAATCGAGCTAATTTTGTTGCCCAAAAGGAAATCACCGCATTTTTTTCAAAAAACTCTTCACCAATCTGAATGTTTTGACTCTAGCTCAATAAAAAGCAATTAGAAGACTTGCCAGACTACTAACAAATAGATTTAATAAGACTAGAGCACTTATTACTTCATATTCCTGCGTTATGAACAAAACGAAAAGGTGGCAATATAGTTGCCACTGCCTTATAAAGGGTTAAGTACTATCGGAATATAGTCAAGTTCTAGATTGTATAGGGTAATTTACCCATTATTGACTCCACTAAAGAAAACAGTTAAATTGAAGGCATATTTTTACATGTAATATCAACATACTTATATGTAAGTGTTTTACTGATAATCAAGCAAATTTTGTCATGTTCACCGCCATCGTCATTATAATACTAAAGGGTAAAAGGTTCAGGAAATTTTAGGTTTGATCGCACTCTTCAACTCTGGAACCATAACTCCGATCGTATTTGACAGCAGTAAAGGTACTATTTCTTTCATTTGAGGCTAAGTTTGTGAAAATCAACCCAGCCATTCCAGAGCAATAAATGTTTGTTCATGGACTTTGTCAAGATATTACCGGTTTATATGGGAATTTAATGTGTGACCGAACTCTTTAACCCGTAACTCCGGAACATGAACTTCGATCCAAATAAAATTTAATAGTGGCCTGTGGCGATGTTGCACATTTCATTTGAGTATAACTTTGTTTGAATGGGCCTAGACATTTCTGAGAAAAGTGACATTATTTGACATATACATGCATACACATTAGACTGCCCAGAAAAATAATGAAATTTTGAAAACTCAATCGGCCCACCCCTGATTCGATTCCTAGTCCCACCAGGAGTTCTTGCACCAAATTTGAAGCAAATCGGACAAGTCTAGCTACCGGACCAACGTGCCTGAAGTTTATATGAGATTTTTCGACAATTTACAGGGAGAAATTCCAGTAACTCGCATTTTGCCGGCGGCGCTGTATGCATCGTATTATCACCGTAAGTAAAAATAAGAAAGATAATTTAATTGTCTACAACTTTGTCGAAGACTGCTAGTCAATCCGGATTTGTTAAAAGAAGTTATTAAAATTTTAACGAAGTGATGTCTGAGTCAGTTTTCTATGGGGCCTAGCAGTGCATGGTTGTGTATCAGTACTCGATTCCCACGAACTATACATGTTTGTGAAATAACCGTTAGGTTTAGCTCAATAGTATGTTCAGGAGAATTATGCCACATAATACGAGTTATGTTTTGGTTGGAAAATTTCAGTTCCACATGTGACCGCATAGAGGGCGCCAACACTAACTTCAACAATAATACTGCATATTAAATTATTAAACGGCCTTAATATTGCAGGATCGATCGTTTCAAATTTGAATTCTGGCAGCTGGAGTAGACTATCTTCATAAACAGGAAATGAAATTCACTGTTCAGATTTTCTTAATGCTGATTACACTCAACAGAAATTCCTACTGTTCACAGGAAGAATAAACCCCTATTTATTCAGTTGTTTCGATTTCAACTACAACAGGTTAGACATAAAACAAGACAATGGTTCTATTTCAACTCCGCTTTGCACCTTTTAAGTTAAACACCGTTTCATAACACAGAAACGCAACATGATGAGTAAATGCACAATAAAAATGTCATCAACAGAACACCGTTCTTGGAGGGGTTGAAAAAATACTGCCAACGTGAGCACAGCTATTTTTATTGCGATGTTGGCAGGAGCTTTCCTAGGCTGACGAAAGACAATTCGCAACTAATGCATATAGCCACATCTTTCCCTCTGCGACTGTAGTAACAAGCAGATTGTAATACGTATAAAGTAATTTACAAAATCATTTTCATTTATCGGAACAAATTTAAACTGAAACTCGCTCGGCTGTAATGCGATTAACCACGAATTCAATCGCCAATAATGGTGTCGATCAATTCAATACATAATGGGGATTTTCTACCCACCCACGATGCAGTTTGAGCTGCGATTCTTGAGGACAACTCCGCTGCAGCAAAAGTTCTTCAAGTTTTGCAATCATTCTTCCGCCATCCGGGGTAAAAAGTGATGCGAATGGCAGTTTTATGAGATCACCAAAATTCCTGATGGGAGCTCCAGCAGCTTTGAACGCGGACAAATTAGTCTTGCGGTGGGATGTGTTTTACTCCTGTCGTTGGAATGGTAAATCTTGGAGAATTTGTTCTTGTACGCCACGGGGTCAAGCCGGCGAAGCAAGCAAGGGAATAAAAATATCTGCAATCTGAAAAAAGACGGGTGAACAAATTTCTCAACGATTTGTGAAAGCAATCACACTGTAACAATAATGTATCACACTTTTGCGAATGTAGGTAAAATTTTATTTGTCCACGAAAAGTAAGAAGCACTGAACATAACAGAAAAAATGAATTTTATTAATGCCGTACCAATTTTTCAATTTTAATTTTTTAGGTTTCATTTAAGTTGGCAGCTTGGGTTCTTTCTAAATTATATACTATTGTTTCATTAGATAAAACTATTTATTAATAGATAATTATCTCTTTTTTCTACTCAAACCAGATTCCGTACCTGCCTCAAAATGGCTGACTCGAGCGACGCCAATATGGTCGGCAAGCTGTTCTTCAATATCGTGCAGTCCAAGTGTTTCGTTCTCAAGCCAGAAACGGTCTGCACCAAGCTGTCCTGGTGGGCGAAATGCGAGAAGAAAGTCCGACGGAAAAGGGCACACATTCGTGATAATAGGAAATACTAGACATAGTATGCACCATCCTTCAACTTTGTTGAGGTGGAAGTTCAAATTACGGAAGCCACTACTGTACTTTTTCGGATTGAAACCAAAATGAAACCGATTTGCTAACCGTTAGGCAAAGCAAACATAAGACAGATGACTGCAAGCCGTCATAAAGCCGTTATTTATTGGTTAGCGTGCTAAGTTTATTTATTAGAAGCACAAATTGATGCCCATGGCATCGGAACCACTGACTCCTTAAACAATGATTCCTATTAATTTGTAAGAATTGTTGGAGGCGACAGACGTCTCTACATTTTTGTGTCTTAAAGGAAACTCAAATTACTAATCGATAACTGATAAGTGAACGATTAGAATCTACAATCGTCACCATCGACGAAGAAATCAGATCAAATTCCGTACTGATCCATTACATAGAAAATGGCACTCTTGGATTGCTGGTACAAATTCCATGACAAAAATATCTAATTTGCATTGTAAAAATCTATAACATTTCCCATTTTCTTAAAAAAATTTATTTATTGCCGTCTAATTTTCGAATTATCTGACTGATTGACTGACTAGTTTAGTAAGAATCATTACTGAACGCAGTCAATGATTTTCAACTCGCCAATGAATAAAACGACTAGGTACTTTTAATCTTATCTACGATAATGCCACTTAAATCGCGTACATAAACCATAATCAAAACAATAAATGTACTCATGTTAACGTTATAAAGCTCTGTAAATAAACATAGGTATTGCATATAAGTTTTTAACATCTTAGGAAAAACTAGCATGTTAAATTATAGTCTCGAAAAAGTGATAATCAAAAAACAACTGAATGTAGTAAAGTGAACGAGTTTTTTTATTTGAATGTCTGAATCATTGCGATGGTGTAAGATGGAATTTTGCAATGATCATTATATACACATTACTGAGGCTTTGTTCAAAAGCAGGTTTGTAAATAAAGCTAAAAATTTAACTCACATGATTGTTTTTTTTATCTTCAGCGCAATTTCTCCTATACACTACCCATCAAAAGTTTGGAATCGCTTCATTCCCTATACTGAATATAGCAACACCTCAAAAAGCTTAGCATCATCTTAAAACTGTTCGCACACAAGGTGACAGGACTCACGCCACAAAAAATATTCACTATTGATTTTGTTCTACCTATTCCAACGCTGTTGCTATTGCCGCTTTGGAATAGCTAGAATAAAATCGATAGCGAATATTTTGTCTGCTTGTGTCCTGTCGCCTCGTGTGCCTACAGCTTAAAAAGAAAAATTGAGTATGGTATACTCATATGTATCCAACGGGTGATCCCGGTCGCTTAATAATATTGGGGTTAAGGGGACGATAATGTTTGCAATTTCAGATTAAGGCTTGTTCGCAATAAAATCTGGACAGCTAATACACATAGGTCTTTTGAAATATTTAACCAAAAAAAAAGAAATATTTCTCACAAAATTGACGTATGTCTGCTCAATCTAAAAATATGCTATTCGTTGATATGTTAAATGCGTTTCCAAAAAGAGCGTCGATAGAAACGTTGTTATGTGCAGTCCAATCGAAAATCAGGGATAGCCAATTTAGCTTCTTTTTATTCTAAAAATTTTAGTGGTTTTCTTTGGTTGATACACGCTCTTAGTATTTAGGCTGGTCTTATCACGAGAGCCCAATTTCGCATGGTATGACCTGGCTCCGGACAGTTCGACGAATTTGGCTCTTTCGATGCATTTGCTTCTAAACATGCAAAACAACACATGGGAAGATGCTAAATCTAGCCAGAACATAAGAAGTATAATACAGTGTGTCCCACATTTATACGTTCACTCCGTTTTTACAGGATAACTTTTTTTTCTTTCGACCAAACTGCACCAAATTTTCAGCGTTTGGTTGCTTTCTTGAACTTTGCAACTGACGAATACTGCTTCGCGTTCTCATATACATCACGAACCATCACACTCGAAACATTTTCAATCGGGATAACGTCCGGAGAAATCGATATTTGAATGACCTCCGATATGTATGACAACGCAAAGAAGTATTCGTCAGTTGCAAAGATCAAGAAAGCAATCAAATCATTCTAAAACAAGCTCAGAGTAAGAAATATAGAAAATCGTAATAATTAAATGCCAAAGCGAATGAAACTTGTATTCAAAAATGATGGCAATTCGATTGACTAATAAACGTAGTGTTGATTAATACCGGATATTTACTTGAGTAAAGCATTTTTTGGGAACAACTATATTTTTTCTTACTGAACGTATAAATGCAGGAACAATTTTTTTCAATTAAACTGCCATAATAAACGAACGAAATGCACCAAAGCTTCAAAATTTTGAGAAACATCGTAAATTAGGCTTTAAAATAAACTTTGAAAATTTGCTGCAATAAGTTTCAATGAAAAAAGTTCTATTCTGGGAAAATAGGGTGAACGGATACATAAGAGACACATTTTTCACTTACATTGCATTAACAAACGAACAAGATGCACCAAACTTCGAGAAAAATCGTTGATTAAGTTTTAAAATAAACGCTGAAAATCTGGAGCAGTTTTTGTGTCGGTAAAAAATGTTATCCAAAAAAATAGTAGGGTGAACGTATAAATGTGGGATACCACTTTATTACTTAACCCATTCATGCCCATGTTGTTTGTGGACAACAACGTTTTTAAACAGCTATAACTTTTGATTGAGGCTAGATGTGCTCACAAAAACAAGTAAGGCTAATAAATGTGAATATTGCCTTTCATTTGAGTATTAACAGTTACAAGGATCAAGTCTAGAACTGAAGTTATTGAAATTAGTCTGATTGGATTTCGGTGAAGCAGTGCTGCCAGGCACAGTTTACGTTGATGGAGGAAAATGAATTTTTCATATATCTTCGTTATGATGCAATATTATTAAAAACTGATAAAACTTATCAATTTAGACTGTCTTTGGCTACGTTTTCCACGCAAGTGAACTATTGTAAATATTCTAGGAGAATTGTACTGAAAAATGAAAAATAGTTCTGAAACCCTACTTGCACTAGAAAAAAGTTGGGCATGAAAGGGTTAAACTGCCATAACAAACGAACGAAACGTACCAGAGCTTCCAAATTTCGAGAAACATCGTTGATTTAGTTTCAAAACAAACGCTGAAAATTTGGTGCAGTTTGCTCGAAAGAAAAATAAGTTATCCTGAAAAAACGGGGTGAACGTAAAAATGTGGGACACACTGTATGACTGCACTAAAATCGTTTTTTAACGATCTTTTTGTTAGATACTCTGGGACACGAAGATTTTACTGGTTCATCCACTGTTGCAGATGACCTGCCAAAGATTTCTTGGGAAACTTATACTACGTTCACACTGCGAGTTAAAACGTGTTTTAACGCTATCTTGATGACATTTTTCTTGTTGCTAATTATTATAACATGTTTTAACTCTGTAGTGTGAACATGGTATTAGTCTTCTCTATCGTTTAGCATACTTTGTTACCTGATTTAGTTGCATAGCTTTACAGAAAAACATGCCGTGAAGCTGTTTTTTTATATATATGTTATTTTATATTTGATTAAATTGTTCTGTTTACATTACATTTCTAATTTAGTATATTGGGTGTTCAGCCACTTTTTATCCCAATTATTTACATGATTCGGTCAATTATTATTAAGATATAATATACTTTCGCAGTTGAGTGATTTCTGCAGTAGGCATTTTTAAACCTACTTGTCATGTGAATAAGGAGCTAAACAAATCTTATAAACTATAAAGAGAGCTAAACGTTGCAATTGGTGATTGCAACCATTTTTGTCGACAATCGCTTATAATACTGTTCGTCATAATTTCTAATGTTTATATGTTTGCGAGTCTGTGCAACTCGTTTGTGCTAAACCAGGGAGAGCGCTTTAAAATGATTTTCAGATATTTATTCTGAATCTTTTGAAGCGTTTTCTTCCCAGTAGCATAACAACTTGCCCAAATTAGCACTGCATAGAGCATTGCCGGTCTACTTATTTCTTATTTATTTTTCTTAAATTAATAGCTTGTTCTTTAGGCAGAGCCTAGAATTCCTGTTTATAAGAGGGTATAAACATTTTATATATTTGCCTTTTGTTTGAATTTCTTTTGAATTTGCATTTTGTTTGAATTTCTTTAACCCTAGAACGTTGCTATGGGGTACAAATGTACCCCACGCCTTGTTTGGAGCCATGTAAAGACGAGAATTCGGCATTTTCCAATCCAAACGATAATTCAATTTAGAGTTCCTAGTAAGAGTAGGAAAAGGTGATATAGCCAGTTTGCTTATAGCCTTCGTAGAAGCAGGTGTCAAAGCTGGCGTGGGGTACATTTGTACCCCAGTGTACGGTTGCCGTTAGTGTTTCGTGCTGTCAGTGAAAATGTGATTCGTGGCAATACCAGTTTAAATACTGGTTATTTAACTACGTAAGTAACAATAAGTATTATATAATCGTTTTTAATCATTTATTAAATTAATTTAAATTAATTTTGAAGCGGAACAAAAAATCGTTCTCATATTTGTTGATTTTTATTGTTGTATTGTTTATTTTTTATAGTTTTTCAAAGCAATGGCTCGCAATATAATTTGCGCACAATAGACCTTTCTCGTCAAAAAATTTTATATGATGGGATGCTTCCTTTTTTATCCCCAATTCGTTACTGCCGATTGCCGCGATGATTTGGTACCTCTAACTATTGAAAAAATCAAAAATAGTGCAAGCTGCTCATTTAACCCCATATTCTGAATACCTATCTTGCCTTGTTTCCCCGCATTTTTACACCATTTGGATGAATTTCCTGTGGGGAATACTAAAAGGATGCCAGATCTGCATATATATTAGTAAATATGCAGATTTTGCATTTTCACTGCATATGTTTTGCAGATTACAAATATTTAGCAGAACAAAGCCTATGCCAGCCAATTTATACACAAGCCTTCAACATTTTTGATCATTTAAAATATATACATACTACATTTCTATGTCAAATTTATTGAAGATTTTTGTAGCAATCTGCAGATTTTTATATTTTCACTGCAAGCTATTGTTTGAATAGACCTGGCATCACTGATGCTGAAATGATTCATTCATATACCTGTCAAAAACATAGAGCATTGCATGAAAATGTATAACCTCACTTTTCTGACAGTTCAGTGTGCTTGTTTACCTAAGACTTGTTTACATGGACTTTTAAAATTTACATTACTTGAATACTTTCGACGCTCTTTGAAAGACTATCAACTCAAGAGGGATGAGGATTGGAACAATGGGAACCTGGTGCCACATTATGCAACCAATTCGAATCGACCTTTTCACACAAGCTTGAATATAATAAACCTTTCGTTTCGAGATTCGTAATGTCACCCCTGGTTCATACATTGACCAATCGGCGCTCGATGCAAAACCCGGTGGCATATGCTGAATCGTAAGATCAAGCATTGGGCTATAAAACGATTGCTTTCTGGATGATGGATAAGGATTTGTACACATTTGTTTGTTTGCTCGTGGGTTAAGTCCTAACAAGATGATCCGATTTATTACTCATTTTTAGGTGGTGAAGTTTACCTGAACTTTATAGGTAACGAATTCGGTCGATGATAAGTTGTTGAAATGATCGTTCAATGCCCATACCGAAAAACGTTTCCATTGGTCAGAATGCCTACCAGCGTATGATAGCTGCAAACATGAGGACAACAAGGTTATCGCTTTCGAATGGAACAATTATTTATTATTCGTGTTCAAGTTCCATTTCAGCAAAAGTTTCGTCGATTGACGATTATCACATTGTCGTTGATTTAGTCGGCAAATGCAAAACAGTGCTCGGCACTGACGTTAAGGAGTAAGAAGGATTTGATAGGAGTGATAAGAATGCAGAGCAGGGAGGAGAAATTATATGTAAATTTATATTATATCCCGAGTTGCCATCATTTTTGCACCGCAATAAAGCTTTCTGCAACTGCTGTGAATATATATGTGTCGCCGGTGCCGTGTGTTATGGTGGTACTGGACGGAACCGTTGGTCAGCAGACCGTCCTTGTCGTACTGGTCATAGATGCGACGTTTTTTCTCATCTGATAGCACTTGACATGTTTCGGAGATCTGTCTTAACACTCTCTACTTAGCGCAGGATACGCGAAACCGCTGCTAGCTTTCGAAAGAAAATTCCTAGCTGCTGCTACTCTATCAGTCTCTCTCTCGACTGAGGACTACAATTTCGGTCGACTAAATTGTGCTATGAAAATTGTACTTCCTGGAATTTCACCTAGCGAGATCAATTCATTGTGAGGAATTTCGCTGCGTTCCAATATTGCTTGCCTCTGTAGGTGATGATGTGTGTGGATTCACTTCGGCAGCCAGGTCTTATGTTTTGGGTAATTTTGCTATCTTATTCTGCTGAATAAATCATCTTGGTAAAGCCTCTACGTTATACCACAGACTAACAGACATAACACTATGAGGGAATTCCCTCAAAAAACATCGATCCGACAATTTTCCCAGAACACTAGCTCCACCTTTTATTCACAGTCCCAAACACTCATTTACTGGTGGGTTACCCCTCAGGTTTGGGAACAATTTTTCACTAGTGGTCTATCCCCCATATGCTTGTTCATATGTCAGTGGCGCCATAATTTCAAAAGTGGCCGCAGTCCCAACTACAAATATATTTAAAATGACCGTTAAAGCGGGCGAAGCTTTGTTTTTGAGTGTTATGTCTGTTAGTCTGTGGTTATACTATGGTCACTTTAAAAACGCATTGCTATTTAATCTTGTAGCTCTTGGCAAGTCAGTCCTGGCACTGTTCTCGACTAATCCTGGCACTATACCGCTGACGTTGCACTTATTACGGTGATCAAACTTGGCGAGAGCGGCAGCGGTTTCGTCGGAATTGTTCACTTGACAAGCAGGAAGTGCAAGGACTCTGCTACTTATGCCTGAGCCCCTCGTTGAAACCTTCGTCCTGTCGGAGTGTTAGCTTCGTCCGATACCGGAGCGCATTGCTGAACCGAAGCAGTCTGCTACTGGCGCTGCTTCCTTCGAATGGGAATCGCTGAATATTCCCGTTAGCCGAATGTCCAACGTGGCCGAAGGCAAACCGATTGCAGCAACACCACCAACCGTAGCTGAAATTTTAGCCTTTAATCCAAGTCCCTGTCATTGACATAGCGACAGACGAGTGCGGCGCAGGTTGGACCATCGGTTGACTCGGTGCCGGACAGGGCGAAACAGCTGCAACAGGAGCGGACCTAGTATGGGGTGTAAAGGTCATCAATTGCCATAGATCACCAAAATGCTCTGCGACTAACATTGTGAACAAAACAAACCAAACGAAATTGATCGCAACAACGATAAAATAATCTAAATTCTACCCAAACATTTGAAAATGAGAAAAAGGCAAAATAAGTTTTGGTCGAATTCATTATAATTCTATTTAAAAATTGAATACTGTTTTATTTAGTTTGATTGCGCTTATTGTTTACTTCAGACACACCCCTTAATTCATTGAGTACGTATACCACTGCCTTTATAATCCTTTTGGAATCATTTACAATAATCCTTTATAATCATTTTATAATAAGTGTATTGCTAGTTAGGACTTTTATATCAGCCGGGCTCTTTTATAATTTGTTATAAAATCATTATCAAAATTCTTCATAATTCAATGTTGCGTTATGTTTATGTACATGGCCAGATAGATAGTTTTTAACTGGGACGGAACGTGTGGATACGAAAAAACCTAATGTCAATTGTAGCCAGGGGGAGCTGTCAAATGCAGCCAAAGGGAACTGTCAAATGCAGTCAGGGGGGACTGTCGAATGTAGCCAGTCCATTTAAAATATGTGAGGAAGAAAGAGTGGCTATGCAAGACAAGAGATAAAATGAACAGAAAAAAGAAAAAGGAAACATCGATCCACAGGTTCTGTCCCAGAATTTTAATAGAGAACATCAAAATTCGATTTGTTTGCATTTGATAGTAGGCCTTTTTCAAATGTTTGGCTAGAAATTCCTTGCTTCTTCAATGAATCATGTACAAGAAAAGTAAAAATGTTAAATTTAACAGAACAATGTATGATGCCGACATCAATTAAAAAATACAGCTGAGCGACCTTGTTGGGAAAGTGTTAACATTTGGCAGCGAACCAAACCAAGTTTCTCATACTATGATCGAATCAACAAAAATACCAAGATCATGTAAACAATATCTTTGAACTGTCAAAAAAGTGAGGTTAAACATTACCATGCAACGTTCTCCACCGAGAGGTTCACTTTAGTTTGTTTACATAACCAATGAACTTTGCACCGCGACTCACCACTTCATTTGCCGCGTTGCCAGGAAGCCAAGCAAAAATATACAAAACAGTGCTGCCCAAACACATATTTTGAGTCCCACCATTCTTGCAAAGGTGAAAAAAATACTCAGCATTCTTGCATTTTTCAAATTTAAAAAAATCATTAAAAAATCACGATAGCTCTAAAAAGTCTCATTTCAGCGGAAATATTCTTAAAAATGTGTAGTCTTTTGAATAAAAATAAGAAAAAAGGGGGTTAGGTCGGACGAGAAAGGTCTATTACTGCTGTAACAGGAACGTTGCGTGTTACCAATGTATTACTGGCCAGAAATATTTTTTTCATTTCTATTTCCACCCCATTTCGTGGTATTTTCCAAAACCCGATTTTTAAACATTCACTCTCCCAAATAATTGCACTTCTTTTAAAATACCGAATTTTCATTTTATAGCGTTTTAAGACCATTCTTCAAACTTTTAAAATCATTTGATTTTTTCAAATTGGTTGAAAAATCGCAAAGTTATAGTAATGTTTATGAAAAAAGTCAAAACCGCGATTATTCAATTTTTATGTATTGTATCATTGTATCATTGATTCAATAAATTCCGTACTTTCACCTACGCAGCTATTTTCGCAATTAAAAAAGGAAGAAAATGATGTAATATACATTTCCTTTTTTGCAATTTTATCTGCGAAATTTGCGATCATACGCGTGGGGTACATTTTTACGCCAGTGCAACGTTCTAAGGTGGAAAACGCAAGTGCAACGTTCTAGGGTTAAAAGTAAGTTTTCTATCGTAAATCAAACTTAAGTATTTAACTTGATCTGACCACGTTAAATTCAAACCATTAAATTTAATAATATGGTTATGATTTGGTTTAAGAAAAGTAGCTCTTGGCTTATGCGGAAACAATGCGGAATCAATTGTGTTTTTGCCGTATTAGTGGAAATTTTCCATGTTTTCAGGTAATCAATGAAAATATTCAAGCTTCGTTGCAGTCGACTGCAGATAATACGAAGTCTCCTGTGCCTGAGATTTTAGTATCATCATAGAAAAGTGACTTTTTACAGCCTGCGGGTAGCCTTGGAAGATCCGAGGTAAAAATATTGTATAGGAATGGTGCGACGCTTGACCCTTGAGGGACGCCTGCTTTAAAGGGTAGCTTATTAGATTTACAATTCTGATAAGAAACCTGTAGAGTACCGTTAAGTAAAATAATTTTTAATTATCTTTATTAGGTTAATTGGAAAATTAATATTCCACATTTTGGCAATTAATCCTTTGTGCCAAACACTGTCGAAAGCTTTTTCGATGTCTATAAGAGCAATTCCGGTGTAATAGCCCTCTGAGATATTTGCCTTTATCATGTTAGTTACTCTCACAAGTGGATGAGTAGATGAATGTCCAATACAAAATCCAAACTGCTCGAGAAGAAAAATAGAATTCTCATTGATATGTGACATCATTCTAGTTAGGATGATTTTTTCAAATAATTTTCTAATAGAAGAGAGTAAACTAATGTTCGATAGCTAGATCCTTCTGCTGGATTTTTATCTGGCTTCAAAATTGGAATAACCTTGGCATTTTTCCATCTTTCAGGGTAGTAATTCAAAACATTTGTTGACCAAGTATCTCATGGTG
This sequence comes from Topomyia yanbarensis, assembly GCF_030247195.1. NCBI lineage: Eukaryota > Metazoa > Arthropoda > Insecta > Diptera > Culicidae > Topomyia > Topomyia yanbarensis. The sequence goes on from NC_080672.1 coordinate 156,321,007, forward strand.
ATTTCGGGAAAATTTATAAGAAGAATGATGAAAATTCCATCATAACCAAGAAGGATTTGATATCACCATAGTTTGTTTCAACAATCTCGTCTAGAGACAATACTTGATTTGAAAAGTTTTCATATTTTGTAAGACTTCGTTTTCAATAGGACACACAACGTTGAGATTAAAATTATGGACGCTCTCAAACTACTGAGCAAGTTTTTGAGCTTTTTCTTAGTTTGTAAGAAATATGTGGTTACCTTTTTTCAAAGCTGGAATTGGTTTCTGAGGTTTCTTACGAACCTTAGAAAGCTTCTAGAAAGGTTTAGAATAGGGCTTGATTTGTTCAACCTCTTTGCTTAATTTCTTTTTTGGTAGATCCTGATAGATACATTTCATAGCAGGATCACGAGAACGTTGATATTGACGTTTTCGAACATTCTTCAAGCGAATCAGAAGTTGAAGATCGTCGTCAATAATAGGAGTATTAAATTATATCAGTGTAGTTGATACTGATAAATTTCTAGTATCAACTATAGAATCACTTAAATTTTGTAAAGCCGTATCAATGTCGGCTTTATTTTCTAAATAACGATCATGATTAAAATTATTCTTAATATAAGTTTTGTACCTTTCCCAATTCACTTTGTGATAATTAAACACTGAGCTAATGGGATTGGAAACAGCTCTTGAGAAAGTGAAACAGTTACTGGAAGATGATCAGAATCGAAGTCAGCATGTGTAATCAATTTGCTACAAAAGTGATTTTGATCTCTCAAAACCAAATCAATTGTTGATGGATTCCATACAGACGAATAGCACGTAGGTCCATTCGGGAACAAAATTGAATAATAACCAACAGAGCAATCACTAAAAAGTAGTTTACCGTTAGAATTGCTTTGAGCATTATTCCACGATCGGTGTTTGGCGTTAAAATCACCGATTATGAAGAATTTCGATCGATTGCTTGTAAGTTTTTGTAAGTCTCCTTTCAAGAAATTAATGTGCTCGCCAGTGCACTGAAACGGCAAACAGGCTGAAGCAAAAAAAATTATAACAAGATCGGTTTTAATTTCAATACCCAAACTCTCGATCACCTTGGTGTTAGGAGACGGTATGACGGAATGTGTGATCCTACGATTAACCGCTATTGCAATTCGATCAAATCGATGAATAACAAAATTAGAGTTACTCTTCAATTTAATATTTGGGCTTAAAAAAGTTTCGGTTAAAGCGGCCATATGCACATTATGTGTCCTCAAGAAGTTGAAAAAATCGTCTTCGAACGTTTTTAATAAACGAGCATTCCAATTCAATAAATTCAAATGATTATTAAAAGTCATTATTAAACTTTAATTTCATTACAATTTTGTTATGTTTTAGTTTGAAATGCTTCGAATATGGAGGTAGAATTTAACATTGAAATCATAAACTGCATCATAGATTCTTGCAAGAATTTCAATTTTTCTTCCGTTACACTACCTAGATCTATTGGACTAAAGGAAGCATTGAGTGCAATCGAGGTTATGGGCGGGGTAGCCGTTATTTTGGCCGTGTTACCTGCCACTGAATCATAAGATGTCACACCATTGTAGGATGACGCGGCGGAGATAGAAGAACCTGGTATAGGTAGAGAAGTTATTCTATTTTGAAGCGGATTGGCATATTTAAGCTTGTTTTCCTGAAGTGTACCTGAAGAAGTATTTGTTGTTTTTATTGCTTAGAACGAGATTTTATATTTTTCTCGAATAGGACAAGCCCAAAAATTCGATTTACGGTTTTCGCTACAATTAGCGCATTTGAAACTTTTTATCGCCATAGATCATACATTTGGAATGTATCCCACGCCTTCTTTGGAGCCGTGTGAAAACGAGAATTTGGCATTTACCGACCTGAGACCCTAACCATAATTCAATTTAGAGGTCCTAGTAAGAGTAGAAAAAGGTGGTATAGCCAGTTTGCTTATAGTCTTCGTGGAAGCAGATGTCAAAGTTGGCGTGGGGTACATTTGTACCCTAATGTACGGTTACCGTTAGCGTTTTGTCAGGTTTCGTGCTGTCAGTGGAAATGTGACTCGTGACAATACCAGTTTAAATACGGGTTTTTTAACAACGTAAGTAACAATTAGTATTATATAATCGTATTTAATAATTTATTCAATTAATTTTATTTAATTTTGAAGTGGAAAAAAATCGGTTTTATTTTTGCTGATTTTTATTGTTTTATGGTTTATTTTTTACAGTTTTTCAAAACAATAACTCGCAAGTATAATTTCCGCACAGTAAATGCTGCAATAGTTACGTTGCGTGATACCAATGTCTTACTGGCCAGAAATATTTTTTTCATTTCAATTTCCACCTCATTTCGTGGTATTTTCCAAAACACGATTTTTAAACGTTCACTCCTCCAAATAATTGCACTTTTTCAAAAATATCGAAATTCCATTTTATAGCGTTTCAAGACCATTCTCTCAACTTTTAGAATCACTTGATTTTTTTCAAATCGATTGAAAATTCGCAGTTATAGTAATTTTTGTATAAAAAGTCCAAACCGCGAGTTTTTCACATTTTGGTTCAAACCAATTTATGTATCATTGATTCAATAAATTCCGTACTTTCACTTTCACAGCTGTTTTTGCAATTAAAAGCGAAGAAAATGATGCATTATGTATTTCTTTTGTTTGCATTTTTACCTGCGAAAATTACGATCAAACGCGTGGGGTACGTTTGTACCCCAGTGCAACGTTCTAGGGTGGAAAACGCAAGTGCAGCATTCTAGGGTTAATGCCGAAGTAGCCTGACCCCCGCGTGTAGAAGACAAAAGGTTAAGTCGCCAGAAAACTCTAAGTTTGCTCATACGACCTTACTCCACGCTTTCTTCATTTAACTCCTTTCTCTCCCTTGAATACTATGCCTCATAATATCGAAAAATATTTCTCACCTTTCAGTTGTTAATTAAATGTTGTTACAATATAAAAAGGAAAAAAATGACTTATTCTTAGTCGTTAATAAAAACATTTTTACGTAAGGAGTACGCATTTTCGATAACCGCACTTAGCCTCCTATCAAGCTATTGAGTAAAGTCGAGTTTTCGATATTATTCCCACTGTGCACTGTGCGTGAAAGGTAGACTTTTCATGTAAAGTTAAATGGAATACAATTATATCATTTCATAATTATGCTTTTTAAAGTGTGTCAAGTTTGAAATTACGTAAAGAATTAATTTGATATTTATTTGATGAAAATTATTTTCCGCCAAAATAACGGACAGATAATTTTCAGTCTATTTTCTGACATCGCACAAAGCAGAAACAAAAAAATCTCTGCGCTATAGCAGGCTATAGGCACCAGTGAATCAAGCGAGCTTTTGTTCTATATCAGTGCACAAAAAAATTGTATCGTTGCCCTCGGCTGCGGAGTGAAATGAGTTTGCCAAATGAAACAAAAGTGACCGTGCTACGGAATAACACGATTTCGATCAACTTTAATAAAACTCGTGTTAGACCCACAGTTCAGGAAGTGCAACAATTAGTTAAAGTTAAAATGGAGCTTAATTTCGCTGAAGTTACGTACATTCAGCTACATCACGTAAAAACTGTGTTTTTGATCACGTTTAGAAGCTTAGCACAGGCCGAAAAAACTTCATTGCAAAGAACAACATGCAACACGAGGTTAATTTAATAACACCAGATTAAAGATCCCCGAGCATATGGAAAACGACATGGCGGACGAGCGTATTCATGATTTGGCCCGCGCACTTGGGAAGATTACATCAAACGAATCATGTCGCAATATGGAGAAGTAGAATCTATTACGAATGACACCTGGAGAATTTTTTCACCGGCATTCCCAACGGCGTTCGTATTGTGAGGATGCGAGTGACTAAACCAATACCTTCTTACATGACTATCGAGGGCAACTCATCGAAGGAAGGCGTGACCTACAAGCAAACAACGGTAATCACATATTCCGGGCAGACCCCAACATGCCAATTCTGTAACCATACAGCCCACTACGGAAAAACATGCGCCGAAGCAACTAGTCAAAACTCATCTACTAGGGTGGATGTACCAATAATCCAATACTTAAGGAAAACTTTTGATAAAAAATCGATGAATAGACCTATGGGAAATACATTAAATACATTAAGCTTTCAGTGCCACCTTCATAGGAAAAATATAAAGATAACCAATTTATGTATTCAAAACCGCTTGTACCACTATAGTAACACATGTACCATTGTTGCAAATCCCATTGCTTTCTTATGGGACTTGCAACTATAGGTACACTATATCAACTATAGGTGCAATGGATCTCAAAATTCTAAGAAAATCATTTTTTTCATCAGTTATTTGATCAAATTTCAAGGATAACAGCTTTATTGTCGCATAATTTTAGTGCGATGAATCGATAAAATAATATTTGTTGATGGTTGGTACCTTAGTTAGGCGTATAACCCACTACTGCAACTATTGGTACACCTCAACTATAGGAGCACCCACCCTACAGCGAACTCTAACAAGCAGCCACCTGTCATATAAACCAAAAACAACGATCCAATTAATCAATAATGCAGGTACAACGACCACGACAACCGCTCCCAAATCAACAACTAGCATCGCTAATAAAGAAGCAAATACCGATGAAGACGGATTAACAACAGCGACTCGTAAGAACAAGAAACGAATAAGAACCTCTGATCGTGAACAGCAAGAAAGCAGTACACATGATGACATGGACGGGAACAATAACGCGAGAGAAGGCAGACTGAATGACCCCCAAGCGGCTTCACCGCCAAGGAAAAGGATCTAAACACGGAGCAGCAAACTGCGTCAACAAGATCTGGAGCGACATTCTTAACTTTTTTTATTTTTACTTATTGTAAAAAATTAAAAGACCCACGGATCAGTTGTGCTAACGCATTGAGCCGTTTCAAATAAATGTTTGAATTAAAAAAAGATAATTTTCGTTGAAGGTGTACACTTAATTTTGGAATTGACTGTAAGTCACTGGCCCTACTAAAAGCAACTGAAAGTCTAAATCTCTTGCTAAATTTACGTTGATAATCAAATAGACAATTTTTAATGATTTAAGTAATTGTGTTCTATACGACCATCACAGACTAACAGACATAACAATCGAAAACATTTCGTCGATAGGTTTGACAGTCATTTTAAATACATTTTTAGTCGAGACTGTGCCAGACAATGGCGCCACTTACGGTGGCGGATAAAAGGTGGAGTAAAATGAGCGGAACGATATTGTAATGGAAAAATTGAAATTTTTGTGTTGAAGAAATATCATCAATACGTAAATACATTGATAGTTTTATCACGTATTATCTCGTGTGAATGCGACAAAATTATTGTCACTGCAAATATTTACTAGACTGCTTGAAAAGTGCTTATCGAACCGGATTCATTAGTTGTCCAAGATCGTAGCCCTGTTTATTCTTTTAACTTTATCATTGTGGTAGTGTCGAGACATGGGTCGCTAGAATTTTCTCATATTTTCTATTAGGTAAGAACATAATTTTTCTATGATGAATATTTTATTACGTTTAGGATTGATCGGAATATGTTACATATTTGTTACGTCACTTTTTAAGCGTGCTTCAATATATAGTACACTTACGCCTCTTGTATAGGAAATTATTTTTGTTTAGATACAGTAAGAAAATTAGACTATTGCACTGTGGTGAAAAAGAACTATGATAATGCATACAAAACTACTAGTATATTATATTTTTTGCAAAGGTATGCGCTTATTATACAGGAGGGAATGTGAAAGGATGGGCAGAATTCGGTTGGACGTAAAATCGCAACTGTCTGACTCTTTAGTTAGTGTTGAAGCAGTTAAAGTCTCTTGAATTCTTTTTCAATCAATTTGCATCGACCCGATTTTCCCAAACTAAACGATTTATACTTAGTGACCTCTTAAAATATCACTAGTTTGGAATATATTGGTATGGCAGCGAAAGTGTTTCAACGGGATTTGATTCAATTGTTTACACCGTGAGCAAAAACGTGAGACAAGACGGCCCGAATGACCCCCAAGCTCGCAGCTAATGTTTCACCGCCAAGGAAGAGGATCTTAATACGAAGCAGTAAGCTGCTGCAAAAAGACCCGATAAGCAAGCATTTTGAAAGTTAATTTTAATTTTACATTGTATAAAAATCATAAAAGCCCCACGGCTCAGTTATGCTAACACATTGAGTCGTCTCAAATAAACAAAAGGGAAAAAATATGCGAAACGACAAGCTTTGCCACATACACTCTTCATTGAATAACAATTGCGCCAAGAAACGGATGAGAGGGTTAATTACAGAAGCTATGGCAGGAATATGTTTTTTCTCTACATCGTACAATATATTGTGGTCATACCTTATTGTATGATCTTCGATGTAATTTTTCGTGTAATTTACACAATTTTACTTTCATCAATTTGTTATGATGACAGCAACATAATTTGTTCAACAAAATATGGCGTATTTTAATTACAATATGTTTTGAAAGTAGTTTGCAATAGTGCTACTTCCTTCAGTTCTTTCTTCATTTCTGTATACCGGTTGATGAGTTTTCACAATTTTGTGATTTAAAATGGTAATATGTATCTGCAACAATAATCTTGAAATACAGTAACTGTAATAAGAGTTTTTCAATAAAACAACCATTAAATTTTCAAAATTTTATGTAAATTCGTTTAATAAACATAAAAAAAAGGTTGGGTGGGCCAAAATATGTGAGGTGGCCAAATACCTCTGTTATCCTATTACCCAAAAGTAAAAATTGAAGCGCTCCATAATTTGTTCTTCAACATCATATTTCTATCTTTTTTAGTTTCTTTGTAATCTGATTATTAAACTTTTTCTATAGTTTACCTGTAAGTGACTTAAAGACACTAGTCTGAATACTATGCTTCATATCTTTATTCCCAAGGTTTCATTGAAAAACTGAGAAAATTTTCTATCAAATTATGTACAAATATCTTTTTATTAAGAGTAATAAGTGATTATTCTTAGTAAAGTAGTTCAAAATTAGTGTTTTTCTGCAATTTTTCTAAACAAAATGTAGTGCTGCGATTGTTTATTTGTTGACCCCTAATATTCTACGCATCAGGCACTTTGACACCTTATCACTACCTGTTTTTATTTCGCTGCAATTTAGTAGTAAACACAATATGACGTCATGTGATCACAAATGTAGTGGGCTCAAATTCGCCGTTTTGCATATGCAATAATGTAATTGATAATGCTAAGGAGTCAAATAAGAAATCTGCAACATCTGGGATGCATTATTTCGATAATAATAACGTTGATGTGCGTTATTTATTTTTTTATAAAAGTTTTTCATGAAATTGGTAATAAAACACTAGCGTTAACCCTCTAGTTCCCAACCCTTCCTTTTAGCGGCTTTATAAAAATCTTATTAAAACTACCAACACATGATTTTATGTTGTTACCCGCACAAGCATTTCTTCCCAACACTTACACTTTCATACACACATTGATTTAATATTCGTAGTTTTCTGTCAAAGACAATTGAAGCTTATAGTTAAAAGTTCGCATAAAACATAGAAAAAAACTATTTTGTGTTTAGTAACAATGTTTATTAAATAAATTTTAACTATGTTTGGAAATTCCGATGACCAAAAACATGTTTTTAAGTACCTTGTTAATAACATTTCACTGTAGATTTGAAATTCGATATTTTGCCTGCCTACAAGCGATGTTGGGCAGCTGAGCAAAAAAAGTCAGTCATTTACAGACCACCGGAGAGTACAGGAAATCCGGAAATAGCATTATGTGCTATTTTAGTGGAAAAGAAATATGTCTTGAAAACTTTATGCGAATGCTGCTGTTAGCATATCAATATCATTATCATTTATTAATATTAACCTTCCGGCAGTCGCCTAGTGCAATGAGTGCACGCTGCTCTGAAAATCTAGCAAAATCGTCTTAGGTCACCAGCGGCTGCTCGTTCAGTGGGCCATAAGCGCGATTTCTGGAGGGTTAAGAGAAGTCTGTGCTAGTCGATGAAATCTTTTTTTTTTCGTTTTGTATTCGATATATGACGTTCACTCTAGTAGTGCACTTCAAATACCGTGTAATACATTCTCCAATGTGTCTATGTTGCATTACATATTGTTTTGTAGACGCTGGCGGTTTTCGAATGTAATAGGTGAAATTCATAAATTTCAACATTTTTGTTATTTAGAGTGTGTATTAGGGCATTGCAAAACAAACACACATTTGTGAAATCTCAAAGCACCTTCCTGCCGTACCACTCTTTCCTATTGTGACAAATCTCAAAGTAAGCTCAGATGCTAATGTCTCGTTATTTGGACAATATTAGACCCCCGCCCACTTCGCTTTAAGTTTTTGACATTAGTACTATGGTAAAATATGAGAAGAAAATGCTATAACTGCTAAAGTAGCACTCGGAAAATTACAGTTTATACCTGTTTTTAAAGCACTTCAAATATTTTTTCGTTTCTCGAAAAATAGTAAAAGTTGAAGTTTTGGGATATTTTGTTTTAAAAATTATTTCCAGGCATACCGTCAGCTTGCCCAATACATACCGCCAAATTACCACGGCACTGTGATGCAAAGCTGATATAACATCAAAAAACAAACTGCAAACTTTATCATTAAAAGTATTAATTTCAAATGTATAATGTAAATATTTATGAACTTTTTCTAGGTTCTGAGATCTGAGTAAATATAAAGTATTTTCCGGTTTTGAATAAATTTACATTTGAAAAACAAGAAGAGATAAGTGTATCACGTCAAAGAACAACTTATGAAGCTTTTTTGGATAAATAGTTCGAATTATTAGAATGATGATGTTAACTTTCGGTTTTCGAGAAATGAACAAAAATTCGACAAAAACATTGATTTTTATATATTTTACAACTAATATGTTACTTAAACTCATTTACTGAATTGTATGATTACACCATTCAACAGGCAATTGTCTAACCTTTCTAATAAATTCAAAAATAAAAAATGCAAAGTAAACTTTTCAAGTTAGAGGTAAAGTCTCAATAACTCTTTAACGATTTAATAGTATGTGTAGAAAGATTTTCAATCCGAATATTACCTCTAGAGAGGTTCCTGACCATGAACAAACGTATTACGGCACTCGTCATTTCCGCCAAATTCAATAAATCTCGGCAAACTTATAATGGCGTGTAAGCCAACTGTTAGCATTCAACACATTCAATCTGGAGGTCCTCAAGTTCAGGATCTATTATTTTTTACACTGATTGTTCGAAAATGAGAAATAGAGTTAGAGCTAGAGTCACGGGTCCCGGAGTAAACATCTCAATATCAATGGGAGCCTGGTCAACTGTCTTTCATGCAATTATGAAATAAGTAGCAGCTTGTCTGAAAAGGAATTTCAGACATCCACAAATTTGTATCTTCTCAAACAGCAAAGCAACCCTTAATCTACTCTTAAATCCATTACAGGTACAACCAAACTGGCTTGGGAATGCATTCAACTACTTCAACAACTTGCGATGCAAAACAAAGTGAATCTCTTCTGGGTACCTGAGAAGGCAAGGCCAATTCATTGGATTAGAGCCATTCTGTGGTATACCTGGCTGTTTTCTGAAAGTACTGAAATATTGGCAGCTTAATATGATAATATTAATATGAATCCTACTGGAAAACACCTCTGAAGCTGAACAGAGCAAATGATTATTAACACCAGATAGTAAAAGTAGCATGAAAACTTCTCGGTTTATCTAAGAAGGATTTCAGTACTTTTTCTGGTTTAATTACTGGACACTGTGGTAGCAATCATCACATAAAGAAAATTTGGAGCTTTCAAGATGAGAATTGTTTTAGCAATAGTGATAGAAAATCTTCAGAACATATATTGTGCAATTGTCCTCCACTGCTCACAGAAAGGAACATGTTTGGATTGTGGCTATCTGATCGATCCTTCCCAAAAAGGTAGACAATTTCATACGATATACCTATGGTACCTGATTGGGAAAATGGGAAATCCAGTAACAGCGATTACTCAAACAAATAGTAACTAGCCGTTTCAATAAGCATATATTGAACAGGAGATATACCACAATAGATCAAAACACTGGTCCCAGTGGTTAATGTACTCAATACATGGAAAACTGTAACGCCGTAATCATATAAGTTTGTCGAAAAATACACCAAAAAATGAAAACTCCATATGAGTCAGTTGAAATCAGAAACAATGGAATTAATCTAAGTTTAAAAAAATCTTGCGCTGAGGCCGGAATAATAGGAATTGAGCTTATTTTCAGTTGGTTAAAATAAATAAGTTAGTTTTGCCAATATCATAGTGGTGTACAGAGAACCGACTTGTAAGCTAGGTGTTTGATTAGGTAAGAACTATAAGTCCTTTTGCAATAACATGAGCCAGCGCCAAGCCGCCAACTATACGTCAAAATGTTTGGTGGCGGTCGCTACCAAACGTCGACAAAAATGCCACATAGACAAGCACAGAGGTAAAAGTACCTCTGGCGCATGCTAGTCCGCGCTATTCCAATGTTGAAGTGGTGGTGCTATTCCAATCTATATAGGTGTTGCAATGCTATGAACTTTCGCTTGATTTCGGTTACTAATTCATTCAAATATGACATTCATCTACACATATTAGTACATTACTTATGTACCTCTTATAAGGATTTCGAGTCGACGCTGCAATTGATCAGTAGGCTCGCTAATACAATCTTTGTGAGCTATGGTGATTCACGAATATGGTCCTAATTGTGGTGATTTGTAAGGTATTGCACAACTTTTATGGATCAACTTTCGACAGAACCGAGAATTTTTCGTGAACCTCGTAATCATCAGTTGATACTTATCAATTTATATTTTGTTACAAGAGGTTTGAACATTCAATCGAATGAAGGTGCACGAGTATTTCAGTAAAACATAAATGTGTTTCGTGATCGGAAAACTCTATTCTGCTATAAGGCTGTAGCCAGATTGGAATGTAAATAAATGTATTCTAACAAATTATTTTCATGCAAAAAATCATGATGTTTTGTTATGTGTGAATATGTAGACAGAATCGGCAAAAACGACAAAAACAGGCTGGGCTGGTTATTAAGCTGAGCTTTCCTGATGATCTGGAAATTGAGAACAATCATAGTTTGATAAAGGCGCTAGTTTCGCTACATCATGGGTTTTCCTGTGGGAATAGAGAAAAACAAGTAAATTTAGAATAAAGAAAATATTCAAACTGATAGTCATCATATTAGTTGTTACCGGTTAGATTGTAAGCTTATGCTTGTCTCTTTGTTATTGCTTTTTGCATGAAAATTTGGGCAAGTTATTGTGCTACCAATAATACCGAAACTTCTGAAATCCTGAAAATGATTTTCAAGCGTCCGATTTGGTTTAGCACAAACTAGTTGCACAAACTCACAATTGTTCAAACATTAGAAATGATGATGAATAGTATTATAAGCAATTTCCAACAACTTTGATGCAACGATTGCCACGATTGATATAGATTATAAGACAGTTTTTTTAAGATTCGTTTAGCTCCTTGCTTCAAGTAGGTTTGAAAAATTTCTACAGCAAAAAGCACTTAACTGCGAAAGCATATTATATCTGAATACTAATTAACAGAATCATATGAGCTTTAATTACTTGTTGCTGAACACCCAATATACCTAATTAGAAATATGTTAACTAACTGTTAACTAAAAAATAAATCAAATGAAAATTAAATCTTAAGACCTGTTTTATTCACCTACCCGGTCAAACCATTCGGAATTTGATTCGGAATCCTGAATGGAGTCAGTATGGATTCCAAATCAAATGCAACAACCGATTCTGAGTCGGAATCGGTTGTTGCATTTGATTTGGAATCCATAATGACTCCATTAAGAAATCCGAACCGGTTCCGGAATGAGTTTAACTGGGTAGTGGTGCGATTTTGCCTTTTTCATTGATCCAAACTGATTCAATAGCTGGTTATGTTCAATGTACAGCAACTGTTCGGTAACTGGGCTAAGAGCGCAGCCCAGTTAGCGAATACCGCTCGCTAACTGGGCTGACCTGTCAAATATCAAAAATCACCGAGGGGAATTGCGATGCTCCGTTAGGTTTACATCATTATCTTTAACATTGTGATTATGACCGGAAATTGGAAAAACATAACAAGTGAAAAAACAACATAGCGCCAGGATGTGGACTAAATGAGGAAACTGCCATTTTTTCCGCAATGTTCGAAAATATTATTTTGATTGATCATTACATGAATAGTTTTAATGGCAAAGGATCTATGTAGATAACAAAGGCAACACGCTCGAATAAGATGTCAATAAACAGATTCTGACAAATAGTTTTCTATTTTTTCACCAGGTAGCAAAAGGTGTAAAAATCGGCAAATAGTACGATACGTGATTTTTTTACTTATCTTTATTGACAGTTCAGAAAGCTTGGTTACATGGACTAAGATATTTGGTGATTCTATTCAGTATGACAAACTAGTTTCGAACCGCTTTCAACTTGGCTGAACTGTTATTTTTTTGACGTCATCATGCAATGTTCTATATTATCAATTTACGACCATCTAATTTCTGACCAGAGATGCCATTATGCAAGGTTTACCTGGCACAGCCAGAGTTTTTTGTAGCTTTCAGACAAAAAGACAAACCTCTCATTCTGCCAGATTTTTAATTTATAGAAGTTGTTACACACAAATTTTAGAAATATTTTCCCAAATTTAACAAAAATCGATTGATGCACGACCATACTTGTTATACAATAAAGGCGTTTTCAAAGTTCTGATCTTCTGTGAACGTTAATTAATACACTATAATTTATAATGTGTATGCTAAATAATCTTTTCTTATAAAATTCCATTGTGTTTTCGAATGTCAAAGTTGGACAAAATTCAAACCAAAATATGAACAATACATATTATTAAATTTCTCTTCTAAATCACTATTTCTTGTTTCGGATTGAGAACGAATGGCCATGAGAGGTGTGAAAGATATGGCTCGGTGCGAAAAAATGGAAAAAAACTGGTGAAACAATTGCGAAAATTCTGCTGGTAGTTCAAGGTATGAAATTTCATACGCTAGGCTGAACCGATATCTTTCTTTCCTAAGGTAAAATTATTTCCTCTTTAGGACTCGGAGAGGACTCACAACTTTCTCGCTGATTTTATCGTTGAATCAGTGCATACCCACAAGCGTTTTTTTACAGTTGGATTGTTGGTCCTTTTCGGCAATTCATTGCTCAAACATAGTAGAATATAGAAGAGTATTCTCTATATTCAATAGACTTGAAAATACTTTTATCTCGACCTATAATAACATATCCTCAACAAAATCATAATTTATTACATATATGCATTAAAAGAAATAATAATTATTTATATTCATCTGTCATCCTTACTTTCCATTCGCTGACCCCTAGCAAAGTTTGACATCAAACTGTCAAGATACATTTGACATCTACTTTTGACGTTTAAGTGCTTTTTAACTGGGCTATAGCCCAGTTACCGAACGCCCAGTTAAATATCAGCCCAGTTAAAGAGCGCCCATTTACCGAATGACTGCTGCCCTAGCGCATGTTCAGGAGCGTTTTATTTTGTATAGGAGTATCAAAGTAGAATAGGAACTGAAACATTCACATCCCCAGCAGAGCGTTTTGTTTTATAATTTCGAACAGTTTTGTTTTAAAATTTAAAACTTATACGACGCCGTTCTATTTGTTGCTGATTTTAAAACGCGTTTAGAACTGTGTTTTAAATACATGCAAAGTTTTCAGCACAGACACTTAGACTGGGTAAACGCTGAAGGCATGGCGTGACATGAATTTTAAACTAAATAGAACATTCGCTAAAACTGCTGCTGGGGACAGCAAGTTCTAGTTTTAAAATTTTCAGTTTTATATAGGGGAGAGTGGGTACACTTGATCCCACTTTTGTTTTTTTCACATAATTTTTTATTGAAATGAAAATTTTAATTGCAAATATCGTCATTTTACAGTCAATTCAAATTATAAGAGCTGCGAATAATGTGTAATATGAACAGTTTCGAAAATCATGTCAAAATGAAGCTTTTGTAAAAACGTGTGGTAACTTGATTCCCTGCCTACTAGTGCTAAACAAACAGAGCACACTATGACTAACAGAAACGAAAGTTATGCTGACCACCTAACCTGACAAAATAACTAATAAGATGCCTTAACCTTTTAGATGCACGACAAGCTTTAACACCAGTAGAAAATGAAGCCAGATATTTGCGGTAGATCAGTGCTGTTTGATTGCCTTTTCTAACTTTCAATAACTTATATCAAAATTTGTTCGCGAAACAAACATTTTAGTTCAATTTATACTGTCAGGTACTTTATGAAAGTTATTATTTTTATTCCTATACATTTTTGAAGTCTGTGTGAGAGTTAATGATAGGGATCAAGAGTACCCAGTGTTACAGGGATCAAAGGTACCTGTTGTATAAGGCGAACAAAATTTAGTTTTTTGTAGAAGTTGTGTAACTATTATTGGAAAAACGTGTTTTTCTAGACAAAATATAATTAGTTCGACGAACTCATACAACCATTTAAAAAACCTGTTTTAATCCACCTAGCGGTGCAATTGTGCCTTTCTCATCTCTATAAACTATGGCACGGAGGCTTTTTATGTTCAACATAATTGTGGAAATGTCCATTACATTCTTAGTACACTTTGCACTTATACACAATGGCATGCCAGCCACGAACTTGATGAGCTACGTGTCGACGGTGAAACACTTGAAACAAAAAAATATCATACTCCATTAGCCTAATCAGCATTAGATCAATGTTATCTGCTTGCTAACTCATTTTGTCATGCGGGGGTGGGTATGTGAGGAGGGCGAAAGTCCCATGAACGAACGACTCCCCAGCTTAAATTGGTATGATTTGTAATATAGTGGTGGTTTAAAGATGATGGGGTTGAAAGGGAGGGGTATGAGGTGGTGGTCTGAGGGGTGATTTAAGGAGATTTTTAAAGGAGGGGAGTGAACAGTAGAGGGGGGGGGTGTAACCCCTCTCCGTAAACCATCAACTACGCCCCTGTTAAAATCCAGAAACCTTACGCGAGTCGAAAAAAAAATTTGGCCGGGATTAGGTTGACGTTTTTCAGAGTGATTGCATAACCTTTCTATATGAGAAAGGCAAAAATGTGCAAAATCCAAAAAGTGAATCTTCGTCAATTTTTTTTCGTGTTTGCATCAAATCTCGACGTTTTATGCACCTTGAATACATTTAGCATCAAAAATAAAAATTCTATTTTTAATTTTTCCTATAGTTTTTATGAGAAATTTCTGTGTGGCCGCACTCTGAAACCCGTAATTCCGGAACCAGAATTCCGATCGTTCCAAAATTCAATAGCAGCCGATGGGAAGGTTGCACCTTTCATTTGAGACTAAGTTTGGGCAAATCGGTCCAGCCATCTCTGAGAAAAATGAGTGACATTATTTGACACATACGCACATACATACACACACACATACACACACATACATACAGACTTTTTCCGATCTCGACGAACTGAGTCGAATGGGATATGACACTCGGCCCTCCGGGCCGGGATTAGGTTGACGTTTTTCAGAGTGATTGCATAACCTTTCTATATGAGAAAGGCAAAAATCGTAAAAGGATCTTCATGATGAATCAATGCATTTAATTTGTTTTTCAAACATCATAAACTGCCAAATATGTCATTTTCTTTTTATATTGTGATAATTTTTTGTGTTTAGATTATGCGATATGGAAAGGGAATCAAATATCCCCAAGGATCAAGTCTCCCTAATAGAACTGTCAAAATTATGAATCTAAAACTGAAACACTCCTGAACTTGCTCTAATTGTGGGAACGTCAATTAGTACACTTAACACATAACCCACGACTACCACGAATGTAGACGCTGACACACTTTAAACAACAGTTTAATCAGCATAAATTCAATGTTGATGATAACATTTTTTGAAATTGTGAGTGAATGGTTTTGGAAGGGGAGGGGTTTTCGGGTGTTTTGCACCCAGTGGTGTAACGGCGACATAAAAACCACAAGGTGTGAAAATTGTGCAAATGTTTCCCTATATTAACTATTCGAAAGTCTATAAAGAAATTGAACTTGTACCCAAATTGTTTGTTATAGTTTCAATTTTCAGTTTCTGGTAAATATTACCGGGAATTGGTGCCGAGTGGGGTCATGTTTGGCATACATAGAAGTATGCAGAATCGTCATCATAAATCACACTTTTATTGACAGAATACTAATAATAAACACAAACAAAACAAAAATGAGCATGTATATATCAAATTTGTACATAGTACGATCGATCTTGTATGTTCCGGATTAAGATCCCTATGCCGTTTCCGGCGATATAATAGTAGTTCTGCATACATCTATGTATACCAAACAGGACCCAATTCGGCACCGGATCACACTGGCCAACCAGGTCAGAAACGGTGGTATTTACCAGAAACTGAAAATTGAAACTTTCTTCTTCTTCATCCAATTCTGTTTATTTTCCGTCGGCCTATTTCCGCTACGAGGCCAAACACCGACGTCAGAGAGGTGACACTCCCACTATCTGGACTGGATATCGACCCATCAACTCATGGACCGGGGGACCAACGGCTTTACTTCCCTTCCGAAGGAAGGCGTGACCTCAGATTTTTCTCACCTCTGAAAAATCTC
Source organism: Topomyia yanbarensis (assembly GCF_030247195.1). Lineage (NCBI taxonomy): Eukaryota > Metazoa > Arthropoda > Insecta > Diptera > Culicidae > Topomyia > Topomyia yanbarensis. Next base: position 156,337,692 of record NC_080672.1, read on the forward strand.
AACGACCTCGACTGGGATTGAACCCAGACCAGGGTGGCGGTCACGCTTACCACCCAACCATCGGCGCCGTCAATTGAAACTTTAACCCTCGGAATACCAAGGAGGTCAAAAAAATGGGAACGCTTTTTTTGTCCGGTCATATCTCAGCTGCTACAAAATCGATTTTAAATGTCTTCACCAATGGAAATGTCTTTCGTAAACACATCGCACTGAAAATATAGAATAATAGGGTTGTCTACACTAAGTTATAGTGAAATGAATAAAACAAAGTCATAGAAGAATAAATGAGAACGCTACTTTGACTGACCATATCTTAGCTGTTTGTTCACCGATTTCAATTTTTTCTTTAGCATTGGATAGGTATATCTTTCACAAAAACGGTGTTCAAAAATAATCGAAAAGAAATTTGTATATCCGAAGTAATTGTAAAAATAGTAATTAAAAGTCAGTACAGACAAAATGAGCTTTTCAGTTCAAACAATCGTATCTCAGCCGTTTGTCAACCAATTTCAGTTTTCCTTACACCTATGATATTCCTAGAGCTTCTAGATTTGTTATGCATTACACTATTTATTAATAGTGGATTTTCAAAAGTTACTATACTTTTTGAAGTTTTAGGCGGTTTGATTTTCACAATGCACGTGGCACACGTTTAATTAAAATCTTTTGCGTCTTGTTTAGTTTTACGGTTTGAAATGTAACACGTTTACTGAATAATTCTGCGTATGGGACCGTTCATAAACCACGTAGACCGAAATTTTAGAATTTTTAATCCCCCCTCCCCCATAGTAGACCTTAGTAGACTTTTACCCACTCCCCCCCCCCCCCCCCCCCCCCCCACGCCAAAAGTCTACGTAGACTTTTAATTATTTTATTCGCAGCAAAAGTGAAATTACCAAGAAACCCATTATAATGTTCAATTAAAAATTAGCGTTTAGATTTATTTCAAGCTTTTTAAATAATAAAGAAAGGTTTTTCACATTGGGTTTTTGTCTATGCTTGATCAAATCGATTAATACCAATTCAAGGTGCTTTAAAATGTTTGTATAGCGGAATATTTGTTTTCAAGGTTACTCACTCAAGTATATGTAAAAAGATATATTTCTATAACTAGTTCAAATTTTGGCCGAAGTGCGACATACACCAACAATGCAGAATTACTAAACACTTTTTGAGCCATACTGGTGCATTCAAAATTGTTGAATTATAAGAAACAATTACAAAATAATACTATCGATGTGTACTATCATTTAGACTAAAATAATAAACCAGGCATGAACACAAATTTCACTTTTCGTGAACAAATTTCAATATTTCTAAGATAATAAGATAATCTAAATTGGCTTATTTGATTAAGGGGCGAAGCTATTTAAATCTTCCCAAAAATTTCTTTTTCTTATGTAATTTCTTATGTAATTATCACCTGAGAGTATTATCGCAAAGTATCAAAGTTTAATTCCGAATATTTACGATGATAAATATAGTAAAACCGGTTTGCACGGACTTGCGTAGGGTGTTTAAAGATTTTGAAATCAGTGTGAATGATTGCAAGAGAAGCTGATTAACTCGTGTAAACACTTTGTTGTAGAAGTTTAACTACACTACTGCTTTAACCATCGAAATCAATAAATAAAAAAATAAAAAAAAAAAATAATCCGCTTAATCGGATGTTTTGTTACAATGGTGGTTTTAATGCTTAACTTTGACCATTTTTTAACTATTTATGGTTCATGCATTTAATGGTCCATGCATGTCTGCTAACTAGTGGTGTTTCAGATGATTTCACAGTCAAAATCTTCCGTCGAGAGGAATTTTGGGTGATCGTCTTTGGAACTGTCATTTTGTATTATTCCTAGATCAAAACTATATCGAAATATACGCAAGAAACAACAACGTGTGAGGTTGTCCAAAAAATCATGGGTTCTGGGTTGAGTGGTCGCTTAACAAGTAGTTACCTCAATAGTGTACTAGCTTTGAAGTGTCTGCATAAATACACCTAGCTTAATAGACCGATATTTTGAATACAACTCTCTTTAAATTCCATTTATAATTAGTAATACGAGAATAATAATGATAATAAGAAGAATATAAAATATAGATAGAATGATAAAATCGGGACATTTATTTTTCTTTCTTTTTAAGAAACCGAAGCTCTTAAAATATTCTTCTTTGGTCCCCAGATATAGCTTCGTAACCTTTCCTGATTATTTAGCTTAAACTTCCCTTAAGAGGGTCTGATAGTGCAAAATTTAAAACAAAATGAAATTTATTCGGATCTCTAAAATAAGAAAAATATGCTCCGAAAGGATTTTTTCGAATTCAATTTGGTTCGTCTGCTAGAGCCCATCAAACTACCAACTATCAATTTTCATACGAAGCTGATAAAATCGGGTCAAAAAACTGATAAATCGGAGACTGATAAAATTGGGTGCTGATAAAATCGGGTCTTCACTGTATATCAAAATGTTCGTACAAACGTGGAGATGCGCAATGTTGTATGTAAGTTACAAAATAATAGTGTGTAAGGAAAAATTCAATAAATACGAAGAAGTTCAGAATTTTTAAAATACTCGTCATATAACTTTAAATTTAAAGCGATGAGCTATAGTTTTCTATACACAAATCGATTCGAATTGATGGCAGCTACAATTTCTGAAAGAACAAATTCCCATATTTTCTCAAAAACTAGACAAATTGCGTAGAACTACAGAAATTTAATTTCATTGGCATAAATAACTTGGGATTCATAGTGATGACTTATACTTCTATATACACCAATCGATTGAAATTGGATTTTGGTTACAATTTCTGAACTATCATTTTTTTATATTTTCTCAAAAAACAGACAAAAATACGTAGAAGTACAGGTATTTAATTTGGTTGGTAAACAACTTCGAATTCAAAGCGTTGACTTATATCTTTTTATGTACCAATCGATTGTAATTGATTTCAGCAAATAATTTCTGAAAGAACAAATTCTAAAATTTTCTCCGAAAATAGACTATATGAAATTTCTGTAGTTTTGCGTATTTTTGTCTATTTTTGTGAGAAAATATAAAAATTCTATGTTTAGTTATTGTAGTCGGAATCAATTACAATCGATTGGTAAATGTAAAGGTATAGGTCATCGCTTGGAATTCGACGATATTTACCAACTGAATTAAATTTCTGTAGTTCTACGTACTTTTGTTTGTTTGTTGAGAAAATATAAGAATTTGTTTTTTATGAAATTGTAACCGAAATCAATTACAATCGACTGGTACAGAAAAAGGTTTAGCTCATCCCGTTGAATTCGACGATATTTGCCAACTAAATGAAATTTCTGTACTACTACGTATTCTTGTCTATTTCTTGAGAAAATAAAAAAAGTTATCTTTCAGAAATTGTAGTCGAAATTCAATTACAATTAATTGGTAAGGGAATGTAGTCTAGGTTGGGACGGGTTTGTTTAGAGGCTGATATCTTGTTTCCATAACAATATTTTTTAGCTTGTAGTACACCATTTTGTAGATATATTATGGGGCCTGATGTCTGCGAATGGAAGATGTTTACTTGCAATTTTAAATAAGACTCAGGTTCAATTTTCTTCATGACGGCAAAATGGCAAAAAACATTGTGTCGTATAGGTTGGGACACTTCAAACAATTTAAATAATTAAAGACAATTCAAACATTAATGCATTATATTTACTTTTTGGTTAATATTTATTTGTTAATTGATATTTTAGAATAAGAATAAGTAACTGAAAGACTCATTTACTTCCATTTGACAAAGTTAATCTGACTCTCAGTTTTTACATGTAAAACTTGTACGCATATGCATATGCGTAACTGCATGGTGTCCAACCTATTTTTCGAAGAAAAAAATCCAATGAAGCAAACGCAAAACCCTGATCTGTAATAACATTTCAGTTACTTACTTTAAAATTATTTACGTTGCAATTTCGATGAAAAAGATTCAATTTAAGATGGTCCAAAAATCAGCACAACAAAAGATTTTTCGCTCGTTTTTTGACACTGCTCAGTGCAGCTGTGACAAGAATGAACTATAACTTCAACTTGGCATAAAAAGTGAGCTACGACCGAGTCTAGTATTTGCTAAAAACAACAGATGGCAACACTACATAGGAACGAAAATATCGAGCAGTAACAACCTATACAGCGTCCCAACCTATACGACAATCCCTTATATAAAGAAGTATAAGTCATCGCTTTGAATTTCAAGTTATTTGCCAATGAAATAATATTTCTGTAGTTCTACGTACTTTTGTTTACTTTTTGAGAAAATATGGGAATTTGTTCTTTCAGAAATTGTAGCTGCCATCAATTACAATCGATTGGTGTATAAAAAACTTTCGGTCATCGCTCTGAATTTAAAGTTATATGACGAATATTTTAAAAATTCTGAACTTCTTCGTATTTACTGAACTTTTCCTACTACACACCATTATTTTGAAACTTACTTACAATATTGAGTTTCTCCACGCTTGTGCGAACATTTCGATATAATAGTATCCATGTGTGATATGAAGAAATATTGAGTAAACATGTTACATTTCAAACCGTAAAACTAAACAAGGCGGATAAAATTGTAACCAACCTTGTGTCACGTGCATTGTGAAAACCATACCGTCTACAACCTCGAAAAAGTACAGCATTTTTTGACAATCTACTATCTATTGCATGCATTACAAATCTAGAAGCTCTAAGAATTTCATTGGTGTAAGAAAAATTGAAAATGGTTGACAAACGGCTGAGATACGATTATTTGAACTAAAAAGCTCATTTTCTTTGTACTGACTTTCAATTACTGTTTTTACAATTACTTCGGATATACAAATTTGTTTTGATCACCGTTTTTTGTAAAAAAATATACTAATCCAATGGTGAAGAAAAAATTGAAATCGGTGAATAAATAGCTAAGACATGGCCAGTCAAAGTAGCGGTCCCATTTTTTCTTCTCTGACTTTGTTTTACTCATTTCACTATAACTCACGGTAGACAAGATTATTGTTCTATTTTTTCAGTGCAATACCTTTCTAGTGGTTAAGACAGGTAACAGCCGAGATATGGCCGGTCAAAGTAAGCGTTCCCCTTTTTTTGGACCCCCTTGGTAGTCCGCGTAACTTTTTACCCTCTTGGTATTTCAAGTGTTAATAAACAATTTGGGTACAAGTTCATATAGATTTGGCTTAAAATGAGTCTTAAAACTGAATTCGAAATCGGGGTCAATATGACCCGCTAACACCTTATTCGTTACATAAAGTGAACACCTAAGGTTAAGGAATTGATCGAAAATCGTTACATCTCTGGGAAGGTTTAGCTTCAATACTTCCACTGCGTCGGGCAGATGAACGTCAGTCATAGTTGTTATTCTCGATTGTCTGTCTCGTAGATCAGTGTTCGGGACTGAAAGTAGTTTTGTAATATCCTGCAGAGTTACTAACGATGTACGGCGAATGGGTGATAGCTTCCCAGCTAGTACTATTGAAACATTCTTCGTCTATGGTAACAGCCACGCAATAGCGATATCCTTTTCTCTGCTGTCTCCACAGCTTCAACCGTTCGGATGAAATTCACTGTAGACCTGCCTATAAGGAAGCCGAATTGCATGACATGCCGTTCTCACGGTCCGTGTGCTTGGTTAGCTTATTGAGGATTACTCTCTCTAACAGTACCAAGAGACATATTGACCTATACGCTGGAAGATCTAAATGTTTTCCCTATATCGGAAGCAACTTGAGCTTCTGTCGCTTCCAGTAATCGGATAATTCTGAACATATCCGGGTTCTCATGTGTCGCTGTTTTTAGCAACAAGTTTGGGGCTGGTCCTGGGTCCTTTTTTACTTTTATGGCTTTCGCCATCTTGGTCAGCTTTTCGTGAATAATTCGAGCTCCTTCTTTGTGATCATGCCCCTCACTGTACGGCGAAGATTGCTGTATGTTGCGGGAAAACCTTTCGATAGTGACCCCCATCTTCTCCGGGTGCCTTTCAGGTGGTGCAACTGGACCTTTTATATTTGACGTGCCAACTATGTAAGCGTCTCGTCGAGAATTCGCGTTGGCTTTGTGGCAAAGCTCATCAATTCAGGTTTTTTTATCAGCTTGCCTATCATTTCGGCTCCTTGAAAAACAGCTTATTCGATTTTCACAAGCTTAGTCTTAAATGGAAGGTTAAGTAGCAGACTTTGATCTGGTGAAGTTCATACGAATCGCAGCTATGGCTGTGGAAATACGGTATGAACACTACGATCCCACACGAAATCTTTAAATATTAAAATCCTTTCGGTAAATCTCATACATATTGAATATCGAACCACATATAAATCGCCAGAAGTATGATTTGAATTCAGAATGTTTGTTTATCGATATTATTTTCGAATGCAACAACCGATTTTTATCGATTGTTGCGTTTGAAAAGGAATCGAATCAGAAGTCGGTCTGTATTGGCCTTTCCATGAGATGCTTGTTTGAGAATTCACAGGCGGGTCACAAGTCTCCTCATGTTATAACCGCCTATTGATTATTCCCGCGATTCCACTCATAACCCGTTTTAGAAACCTAATATATTTTTGAACATATTTCTTACTTTGATATTAGAATTGACTCTTTATCGATGGAGTGATTCATTTAAGAAGATCAAAGAAATAAAAGGATTTTTCGGAGCATATTTTTTGATTCTATTATACAAATTACTATGCAGTAAATTCGATTTGCCAAAAAAATCACTGCTTTGAAGGTATTTTTACCATACGTTTAACTTTAAATGAGTTTCAAATTGCAAAACATTTCTTTTGCTCCACTCTTGTATATAAAATCTAATTTCTAGTCTTAAGATAGTTGTAAAAAAAATTTCTCTTTTATAAAAAAAATATTTCAACATTGTAACCTCCTAGTTTTAAGATATCCAAAATGTAAAAACAAAAAATTTTGGCACCGCCAAGCTAACGTATTCTGTGCCTATCAAATAAACGAAATGAATAAAAAAAATGCAAAACATCTTTTTTGTAGTGATCTCCGATAACGTTATGTCAAATCCCTTTTACACGCCTTTGAACAATCATTAATATATGTATCGTTATTCCGTTCAACAAATGAATTTTAGCCTCTAGTCTTTTTCATCCAAAAAATTACACCGCATGAATTGAATGTTCTCAAATTGAATTTTGGTTAATAATCATTAAGTTCAAACAACTAACTCTGAATATTTTTCCCAACTAAAAACCCTAAAACTAACCCTACGATGTAATCGACATAAAATCTAACTTTTAGATTCTTTGTCAATTTACAACCGTTAGAAATTTTTCCAATATTAAAAATATATATGTTGCATGGTTTAAGATTATATATAGATTATGAATTATGGTCTGCATTTTCAACATCATTTTTTGTGGAGACTATTTACCTTTGTTTCTTCCTTATCCAAAAATATCTTTATTACATACTTCCTTAAAATAAATCGCCATGAAATGACGGCTATATTGAATTGACATCAGCCGTTGATGATTTCAAAATGGTGGCGAACATCAATTTTCGGTTCAAATAAGATGTATGAAGAAAATTTTTCTATTACCGGATAAATACTCAATATCATATCCAAAGGAAATGCTTAAAAAAATTCATTAAGAAGTTTGGCACCACTAGCACTCCCGATAAATATCCACCCGAATACACATCCGCAACACAACCAAGGTTTGGTTTTGTATTTTTCGTGTTTCGTTCCATACTTGTGCACCGGAAAACGAAAACCAAACCGAGATGCTGTGTGAACGAAACTTCGGTGTGGTTTACTTGCCTCGGCTGAACACAACCAAGAGCAAAATCGCACCCGGCATAAAGCAAATGAAAACACATGTGAAGATTTCTTTCACCGTACCATTACTCAACCGATTTTTCCCACCTCTGATGGTGATGCACCTTTCTTTACAAATAATGTAATTACACATCTGTATTTGTTATAGTACTGCACATTTTACTCTTTATTCGAGCCATCGAATAACAGAAGTCTTACTTGCTTATTGAACATCACGTAATCCAAAAGACCATTTTAGCCTATCAAAAATAATGTGTTCAAATGTACCTATCTGTAGTCCTTGTTTTTTGGTGACCCATTTAAATACTTATAGATTACGTGATTCATACAATATGGAAAATATTTTTTGTGTTGATTCCATATAAAAGTATCGAAATAAAACATCCTATGTCATATAGAAAAGTTGTGTTTTCACTCCCCAAATGTCCATTATGCAAAACGTCCATTATACCAAATGTCCTTACCTACACCCAATAGGTATTTTGTTAAATGGCCATTATGCCAAACATTCATTATGTCAAATGACCTTATCTCTCATTATGCCAAACGTCTTTGTACCAAACGTCCATTATGCCAAGTGAGGTGCACCTCCAGCACGACTTGTTACCCATTTGATTGAAACCAAAGGTATTCAAAATCTTGTGTAACATTTAGAAACAATCAGCCCTCGGCCATGCCTCAATATTACGATGCTGATCATTTTTGAAGAAAACTAAACCATGGATGCCATCCGCGTGCGAACCGCATCACACAATCACTGTTTTAGCCGTTTTAGCATACAATGGGGTCTCTTGGATTTGCTCCGGTTGCTCATCACAACGAATCAACAGTTTTGTTTATTTACATTATGGACCATTCATAAATTACGTAACGCTAAATTTGCCCAAAATTGACACCCTCCTCTCCAAATTGTCAAATTTCTTCATTCCCCCTCCCCGATTACGTAACCAATGAACAAGTACACGCTGCGTTACATAGCGGTACTTTCCGAGCTCCCATTCGGCCGGAATGGCATTTGGTGCGCTTTGTTTTCTTGGCTGATCAGCTGTTCAGAAGTTTTCTAAAGAACAGCTGATCAGCCAAGTAAACAAAGAGCGCGCCAAATGTCATTCCGGTCGAGTTGGGGCTCGGAAAGTACCGCTATGTAACGCAGCGTGTACTGGTTTATTCCACGATTTTTTTTCTTCAGTAAAAACATGTTGCGTAACGTTCTAGCTTACTCCCCCTCTCTCATATGTAACAACAACACAATTTCTTAAACCCCTTCTCCCTCTAAAAGCGTTACGTAATTTCCCTTGTAAGGTATTTTTGATGCTTCCAGGGTTGCCACAATTTTTCAAAGAAAATCTGGCATTTCAACTAAAAATGTCCGGCAAAATCTGTCACTTCACTTGACAGCGACCTCAAAGTAATGGAAATTCGGCATACATTTTGGTCTTCATAGAATGTGTATTAATTGATTTTTGTTTCGGCAAATATTAACCAGATTTCCAAAAATTGTGCGTAACAACTTCTATAATTTACAAATCCGATAGAATAAGAGGATTGACTTTTTGCTGGATGCTTAAAAAACTCTGACTGTTCCAGATAAATCTCGCATAATGGTATCCCCGCTAGGATGTAAAGTAGAATTCAGAATATCTGGAAAAATCTGGCAAAATTTAAAAAATCTGGCAAAATGTCTGTTTTGAACGAATGTTCCGTTCAGTTGGGAAAAATCTGGAAGATTCCAGATATATCTGGAACATTGGCAACGCTGTGCATAGCGCAGTGACAGAGAACAGACATCCATGATCAAACAAAAATATTTAAAAAACGTGTGTAAACATTTCAATTAATATACGATAAACACTAGAGCCGCCAAACCAACTTATCCCAACCAAACGTCAAATCCATTCCGGAACCGGTTCGAAATCCTGTATGGATTCAGTATGGAATCTTGCTCAAAGAAAACAACCGATTCCAACTCAATCGGTTCATGCATTTGAGCTGGAATTCATACTGGAAATCCGAACCGGTTCCGGACTAGTTTGACTGGGTAGAGGAATAACCACTGTCAATTCAGTCGAACTCAGCCACAAAAAAAACATGACGACAGTAGCGCACCTGGTTTGGATATCCCAACTACCTTCGAAACCGTTAGAGATTTTACACAAGTTGAATACTGAAGATGGACATCTGTTCTCTGTGGCGCAGTTTTGTTTTATTTCCGGACATCACGTTGAACCTTATCGAATGAATAACGATGTTCGAGGTCCTCATAGTTTTCTTATATCTGCTGCTCGAATCTACGACTGGCCGCTCTACCCAGTTAAACTCATTCCGGAACCGGAGTCATTATGGATTCCAAATCAAATGCAACAACCGATTCCGACTCAGAATCGGTTGTTGCATTTGATTTGGAATCCATAATGACTCCTTTCAGGATTCCGAATCAAATTCCGAATGGTTTGACCGGGTAGTAGCTGGGCATTCTATTTATATAGGATGGTGCAAAGCTGAGTTCTTTGTCTGAAGACTATTAGCCGTTTTAATGTGTTCAGGTACCTATTGTGTTGTTATTGTGCTGTTTGAGTGTGAAATAAATTATGAATTAAATTGACTCCTACAGGAGCAGGTTGCAACATACCCATTTAGCCAATCATGAGTCCATCTGAAAAGATAATTCTTGGGCAGTAATCTTCGAAAATTACAAAAGTTGAGAACGTTGTTCATGCGTATATTTTTTCATGATGAAATTTCAAAGAAAAATCAAGTAATAAGAAAAGAATTAAGGTAATACGTCAACTCGAATTGCATGCTGCAATTCTTTATTATTCTTGAACATGTTTTATTCCATATGCACGACGTAGACTTTGAAGTTTATGATTTATCTGATAACGGGTACTACTAAACATGTAGAAGCGAATCAATGATTCAAATACGGTATTATCTAGCCTAACACCTACCTTCCGATTATTTGAGCTCTTAAACACGTTGTATTTCAAATAATTTGACCTCGGTTTCATACCATATCGCTGGATCCACGTTTCTGTGAAATAATATTTAAAGACTACTGATTAACCCAACAAAACTTAAAAATCATGCGCTAACCTTAAATAAATTACGCCCCACATATATGTACGGAACCAAGCAGTAGTACCACCATTTGCTTGGTACTTTCGAATAAGAATTGGATGGGGAACCGGCAGTAAACCGACAAGCGTTCCATGCTGAAGAAATTTCAGAATCTCTGACTCATCGGTTAGTCCTTTGTCGATGCATATTTTCTCAACTTGCGGCACGAGAACCTGCAACAGCCGCATTATGGTTTGTAATGGTAGCTTCGATCGCCAAGATTGTACCCATTCTGGAGTAGGTTGCCATATTTTTGGCTGTGCATTATGTGTCGCTGCTGGTGTTACACGAATGCTTCCGCGCTGGAGAAATAGAACTCACTAAAACTTAGAAAAAAAAAACATATTTTAATTTCACCTACCTGTGTTACGGACCGCTTCATTGGAGATGGTAGCTCCTTACTCGGTGACTCTCTAGGCGTGCTTGGTTTACCAAGATCGCCAATTGGGGCCTTACCACTTGCTTCAACTGGCGAAGAAGTAGTAACGTCTCCCGATGGATGAGCCGATTCTCTTTCCGTTATGTGGGCAATATCGGGCGTTTCCAGCAATGTTGCCTTCAGTGTTCCCGGTTCGGCAGGTAGTGCGGGGTGAGATCCTTCCATTGACTCTTCTAACATATCACTTCGGCTATCTTCCTCGTCAGAATTCTGTGCACCAGAAACACATAACTGACCTGTTCTTACAGTGATATCTTCCTCACTTTCATCTCCCGCACCCACCACCACTGGGGGCACCTCTTTGTTTTGCTCATTGCGAGCCCCAGATCGACTTCCATGACTAGAATTGTTCAACTTTCCACTTTTCCTGTTGTTCATGCACCGTGATATTCCAGTAGCATCGGTTGGTAAATTAGCTAGTGCATGGAATACTTGTCTCTTGCGGATGATAGTGTAAACAAGGTTAGAGTTCCCGTCAAACTGGTATTGAATAATGTTATTAAATATTTCCAACAAGAAAAACACCAAATGATGATTCGATGGTGCAGAATAGAGAAACCATGGCGTACTAAATGCTTCTAACAAGTGCAGCAACTTAACAGCTGCTACCATTGATAAAGTTTTTAGATAAGGGGAAACATTTACCAGTATCGTAAGCAAACAATCGAATAATGGTTGCAAACGCTGGTGTCCGGTAGCGATTATTTTGTGAAACACAGTGATCAGTAAATCAGCATGAGTGCCGGTAAAAACGGGAATGTCCATCGGAACAGTGGCGGTGTAAGGTTTATTCAGCCGTACTCCAAAGTTACGCTCACCCGACAAAAGAAGTAGAATAAAAACGCCAATATGCATTAAGCCGACCCGAGCTGAAATTGTTTGATTAAATTTAGATTTTCCGTGCAGCTATGGTCCCTAATAATACTTACATTGATCGGCACGGGAGTCATTGAGATGATACAGAATAGGAACAAGAATGTCTAAAACGTCACTACTTTTAAGAACAAAATATAAAAATTTCTAAAAATGAGAAGATTGCAATATTTTTTAATTTATTGAGATTTTTAATGCACACGCTCACCTTATTATAGTCACAAATCTTCCAGAAAAATACCAACAGCTCTTGATGACAATGCAGTCGCTTGGTCGAATTTGGCAAGTAACTTTGTACTAGCGGGTTGTTCAACAAACGCGTAACACCTTTCAATATAAAGTGAAAATCGTCATCCCGATGAATACGTGACAAGTAGTTGATGAACAGATTATCCGCAACAGTGCTATCGTCGTGAGAGTAGGAAGCAGACTGCGTCGGCGAATTACACGTTATGTCATGGTCTAACGTAACAATCAGAATCTGCAGGCAAACTTCAACTAATGGTTCCAACGTGTCGGTGAACAATAGATGATTATATGGTACACCTATTCCTACTGGATCGTATGCACATACGGTATTTAGAAGTGAAGTGAATAGCGGTAATGCATGACGATTTTCGGCACTTGTGAAATGAACAATCCATTTGTTTGGTTCATCGCTCATCGATGGTGCGCGGTACATCGTTTCACTAAAACAGGTCAGCAATAGTTTCAGCAATTCTGTTCTACGTGAATCCATAGGGCCATTTCTAGGGGGTGATTGGGCAAATCCGACTCCTGCCTCCCAAATATACTCGCAACTATCGATGGAGTTCAATTCGTCTGCTTTCTCTGGGCCCGATTTTCGCAAACCAACAACGGTGAAGTCGGGGCAGAACAACAGATCGCAAATAGCATTCAGTAGGCTCTGCGCCAATGGAGCAGCCGCGTCTTCTTTTTCATTAGCGGATGGAAGGGAGGACCAGAAAAAATCTTTCCACTGCGGGTCTTCGAATATATACGGCAATGTTCGATTTAAAAGTCGGGTACAGTTGAGTACTGTTTGTTGCTCTCCCTGTGTTCTGCAACTATTGTCTACTGCCCGTACGAGCCGTTCCGTTGCTTTGTAACAAAGTGTAGCTAGATTGCCGGGCATTACGTCTCGTACTTTGCGTATCTCATTCGACGGTATAAGTGCAAATACATCCTGTACAGATGTGCTATGCTCACACCAAAACTGTTCCCAAAATGCGTCATCATTTGCATCGATTGGCTGTAACAAAGCAAGTTGAAATTAAAACATATGGCAAATTTCATGTGCCACATAATCAACCAATTTAAAGGCTTGATGAATTTTGTAAACTATATACATTATAGTCAAAATTATTTGAAATATAACTGTTCAAATCAATTTCATTAAAAATTTCGCGACAAAAAGCAAAAACATTACATTATGACCCTACCTGACTTTTGCTGGTAAGCTGCACAATCGCTTTACGGTAATTTAGCTTAGTATCGGTATTGCCCATTACGGTTTTCTACTCACTGTAAACTTGTCAATCGGTTTGTAATGTAAGGTCCTGTTTCTACCGAAATTATTGATTTTTCCAGATGAACTCCCCGATTACATTCGAGACAAAAATGTTGCCACAAACACGACAGAGAAAACGATGGCGATCAGATGACAAAACGCAACGTACCACACAAAAGTAAAATGACAGTGTTTTATTTATTTTGATTTGATGGGCGATTTAGTACACGTCAAGTTAAAAATAAGCAAAGTTTAAAGTTGTTTCTACCATAGACGATGTGTGCGCACAAAGATACGTGGCGAAAATTTCGCATGTTTTTTGAGAAGGGCCAATAAGCATACTCCCGCTTGGAAGAAAAACGGGCAGCCAGCAAAAATCCGTCAGGATTCCGGCAGCTGTCAAAATTGTCAAAATGGCGCTGCCAGAATTGAGCTATACTCCTTCCAGTTATGGCAGGCAGATTCGCCTCACCGGTTCTGTTTTGTTCATCGTTGTTTCATTTTCGCCATATTAATATTTTTCCAAGAAGGATAGTTTTGGCAGTTAAAAAAATAGGAAGAAACAAAGATTTTGGTTTTAAACAAGGTAAGTAATATGGATTTCATGTCTCCAGGCATGTTTTTATTATAAATTTACATAAAATTAAAAAAAAAATTAAGAAAAAATACAAGCAAAACCTGAAGCGGTGCAAAACCGGTCCTGCTGGTGCGTGCCTGGCAGAAATCTGGCAGAAAAAACCGTTAATAACCGTAAGGCGAAAGATTCTGCCAGAAACGGTTGTTGCATTTGAGCCGGCCGGCTGGGCAGCGCTCTGCCAGCCAGACCCTCAGAAATTCTGCCAGAGTTTTTATTTCGCTGCCGGCTATCTGGGGGGAATCCTGCCAGGCACGTCCGAGCGGGCTGTCAAAATTCACTTTAATGGCGATTTCGCTTGAACCCGAAACTGAGTCAGGTTCTAACCCCAACCGCTGTCAGTTCATACATTTTGACAGCAGTTGGGGTTAGACTCAGTTACGCTTCAAACGAAAACCACATAAGAGAAAATTCTGGACAAACCATAAATCGGCGATTATAAATCACAGCAACAGACAAAGGAGAAATCTTTTTTTTTCATAAAATGTTAACATGCATTCTCGGCGAGTTACAGTTTGTCCGAAATTTTCTCTCGAAGTGAATTTTGACAGCATACTTGAAGTCACTCCGGAGCAAAAAATACCTGCTCCTTTTTACTCCGGTTTGCTACCAGATGAAGAAAAAAGAGAAGAAGGGAGTACAGGAACGATTTTCTCCGGAGTACTTTCAGTTGCTCCTGGTATTGCGCACTTTTCACCAACCTGGACTCCGCACTTTCAAAGTGCGAGTGATCTCAAAACTGCGAGCTGTCAAAATACATGTATTTCAAGTGATAGAGATGGTATACATGCTATTACACTATACCTAACCAATATTTCACAGAAACGTTTAGTTCATGGGAATCGAGTACTGATACACAACCATGCACTGCAAGGCCCCATGCAAAACTAACTCAGAAATCACTTCGCTAAAAGTTTTATAACTTCTTTTAACAAAGCCGGATTGACTAGCAGTCTTCGACAATGTTATAGACAATTGTATTATCCATTACTTATTATTCACTTACGGTGATAAGACGATGCATACAGTGTCACTTAGCGGTGAAAAGGCTGGGTAGTGGGATTTCTCCATGTAAATTGTCGAATCCCATACAAACTTCAGGCACGTTGGTCTGGTAGCTAGACTTGTTCGATTTGCTTCAAATTTGGTGCAAGTACTCCTAGTGGGACTAGAAATCGACTGAGGAGAGGGCTGATAGGGGTCATTTTTTCCTGTCATTCTAATATACACATACAGCAATTTTGCGATCTCGACGAACTGAAGCGAATGGGATATGAGATTCGGCCCTGCTGGCCTAGGTTAAAATGTCGAATTTCTGACCGATTGCATTACCTTTCTATGTGAGAAAGGCAAAAAGGTGGAAAATCAGCCAAGTCCCAATTAAAGTTCTGAAATTTCATGGGGCTCCCCTTTTAAATAAAAATTTTAGTTCCGGCTTATATGGGATTCTCTTATGTGACCGGACAATTCATTCTATTTTTGCGGAACCATACAACCGATCCGTACGAAATTTCATAACAGTCTATAGGGTTAACATTCCTTTCATTTGATACTAAGTTTGTGAAAGTCGGCCGAACTGTCTTCGAGAAACATAGGTGATTTTTTAAATTTTCAAATATGGTCATTTTCCGGGCACTTTCAGAACCGTCTATGGTGGTCAATATTCGCAACAAGATTTCGATAGGCCTTCAGTAACCTAGAATTGCAAATGCAAGATGTTTGGTTCCTATTTTAGAATCTCTGAGATCACACTTCGCAACCGGAGGTCGGATCGAAATACAATTTAATAACAGTATTTGGGGACGCAACGTTCGTTTGAGACTAAGTTTGGTCAAATCGATCCAGTTATCACTGAGAAATCGATGTAACTGTTATTCTGAATTTGAATACTTCCGCTGGGGCTTCCGGAACCGGTGACCAATGTGGCCAAAACGACTACAAATTCAAGCAGTTGTGATAACATTGTGGAAAATTTTTCTCCTTTTTGAAAAATTATCACCTTTTTACATTCATCTCCATATATATTGAATTGGGATTTGCCGCGTGTTCGTACTCATCACTCTGTAATTCCGGAACCGGAACAACAGCAGTCAATGGGAACGTTGTACCTTTCATTTGAGAGCATGTTGCACACTTTTTAATATGCTGTGCATCATTTGGACATCCTGATTGTACAAGTTTATATGGGAATTTGCTGTGTGATCGTACTCTTCAACCCGTAACTCCGGTACCGGATATCGGATCAATAAAAATCGACCGATGGGAAGGATGTACCTTTCATTTGAGACTAAGTTTGTGCAAATTGGTCCAGCCATCGATGAGATTGTTTGACACATACATACACACATACACACACAGACACACACTCACATACAGACTTTTTTCGATCTCGACAAACTGAGTCGAATGGTATAAGAGATTCGGCCCTGCGGGCCTTGGTTAAAAAGTTGAAATTCCGACCGATTGCATAACCTTTCTACGTGAGAAATGTAAAATATCTAATGCATATTTTTCATAAAAAATACAATATTTCTATTTTTTCTTGAAACTACACTTAAACACCTTTTATATGACCTATTAACAATTACAAACCTATTAAAAATCGGTTGAGAAACTTAAAAGACGAATCTTCATTCGACAAATATGTTATAACGGAGTATTGCGCACTTCCCACCAACCTGGACTACGCAGTTTTAAAGTGCGAGTGGATTTGTATATAAAATGATGCGCTGTTTTATGTTGGAAAACTTCTTCGAAGTTGTTAAACCTTCAAAGCTGATGATTTCGAAATTATATGTTCTTGACTGTTGTGTTTTCGAAAATTTGTTTCACTTTAGAAGTTTACATTCTTTGACTTTATTGACATTTATTGTACAAGAAAATCTATAGAGGTTTGAACACTGTTCCATATTAGTTCTCCTTGTTTGTAGACTGGAATAGCATCTGTTGGCAACTACTTATGTTTCTAAATTTTCAACCGTTGGCGAAATTCTTATTAAATTTTAGCATTTTCAAAAAATCTACAATTTTCATCAACCTCCCCCCCAACAAAAACCAAATTTCTGGCTACGCTACTGATTCCATTAGTATAAGCTGTAGTCTTGTATACCATACGGAGCCAAGTAGTGTTTATAGATCACCGAAGTTTTGACGAGACTGAGATATTTTGCGAACAAAGTCGTCAATCGGTAAAATAGCATAGTATTTTTACTATTTCGATGATCGTATAATGAATCTTCTAAAAACACACTATGGCGTTCATGAAATGGCGTCACTGGCGGATCTAAGGGCTACGGGGGGGGGGGGGGGTCTTGGGGTAATCAAATGAATGAGAGACAACCGGGCCATGTATTGTATGTGTTACTATGCTTTAATTGCCGCAAGGTTATACTGTATCGATTTTGTTGGCCATTTTCGGCAAATTTAAGACTAAGAGAAACTAAAGCAATGAAATTGAAAGACGGATAGGTATTCTAGAGCGAATCAGTTATAAGCTTAGAACAGAAAACTAGGACTAGGCAGGTTTATATGGACATGATCGAAAGGAAATGTGAAGAGTCCTTTGCCTTCTGCTAAGTAGGAGTTGGGGGTTGCAACCAACCCAAGCAACCAAAAGTTCGTATGAGGGAGCAGTATAAGCTTCTCTTTTTAAGTAATGTTGCGATAAGTTTTATGTTCTAATAGCGGCTTAAGCAGCTCTCAAGTTCCATTCAAGCTTAAGCAGCTTGAAAATTCGCTAAGAACTTTATGTGAACTTTAAAGTGTGCTTTTTAAGTATTATCCGAACTTCTGGTTGCTTGGGAAGTCTACCGCATGGTCTTTGATAGAACATAACACATCATCATGTTTTAACGCCGACGCTGTCTTAAATTTGCCGAAAATAACCAACAAAATCGATACAGCGTGTATTGTATGTGTTGTATCGTTAACATACGCCAGAAAGGCAAGACAGGACTAGCACGTCGTTCGAATAGTGTGCGTCAATCATGGCGCGAATGTTGATGGTATTTGAAAATTAATTGTGCATTATTTTTGTGAAATATACCATCTTTGAAATCCCATATAAAATTCAAGCACTTTTTCATTGACTGATAAGTGTAAACATTGTGCAATTTGAATCAGTACAATTACAGTGACTATTGTTCAAAAACACTACTATTCCTTCCGACATTATGAAAGGTCGTAGTCACGACAAAAATGTATATTTTCCAATTCGATTTTTAACCTATCAAACTAGATCATATGGAAATTATTAAAAAACTGCTTCAGTACTTTGAAAATGTGAGACCAGAATGTGCAATTTTTAACCCTCAAAAAGGCAAGCGGGTCTCAGAGGCCCGGCACGTTACAATTTTTTAGTTACAAAAAAATGTGTATGCTTGGGCATGGAAATTTTGATAAGCAGCTTTGAAATCTATAACAAAAATAAAGAATTGTGAAATTTTCATCTATGGAGTGATGCGCAGCTATGTTTGAATGTTTTACATGCACAAAAAGGCAAGCCGGGCCTGTGCATGCAATATTTACTAGGAATACCACGGGTTTTATACATTAATATTTATCTGAAAAAAAAACATTTTGATTAGTTCAGCTTCACAATAGCAGGTATTTTTTTATGTTTTGATGGATTTTATCTTTTTACCTCTTCTTATAAGAAAAAAATCTTGAAAGTTTGAGCGAATTCTATACATTTTTTTATATGAAATGTAAAAATAGCATACGATAATGACGTGTGTCATATTTTTTGGGTAAATACTTTTATTTCACCCACTGTGGTCTACTCGACAATTATTTGGATACAACATAACCTAACTCTGTCGTTATTGTCTATTTTTGTTGTCTATTCTTTGTGTTATAGTTGTCGTAATTATTCAAATTGTAGGATCTAAAAGCAACAAAAAATTGAAATGGCTATAAGACGATATGCCCATGTTTTCAATCGTCTCAAAGAATCTGAAATAATGGAAGAAATTCGAGCAAATTCAACAACAGACGATTCCAAAACTGATTTGCAAAGCGAGGAAGAAGATGTGAATGATATTGCTTCCGACGATGAATCTGGTGCAGACTCGGAAGAAATATCTGAATATGTACTCCGGTTATGCATCAGAAGAAATTAATAGCAACCCAGAAACATTTATTGGTCATGTTCAAACGAAATGGAGCTCAGAACCAATCGACAGTCGACGTGATCTTCCGAGTACTCACCATTTGGAAAAAAATTGACCTTTTTACATCCATCGCCTTATATGCTGAAATCGGGATTTGCTGCGTGTTCGTACTCATCATCCTGTAATTCCGGAACCGGATGTCGAATCAATAAGAAATTCATCAGCAACCAATAGGAATGCTGTACCTTTCATTTGAAACCATGTTTGTAAAAATCGGTAAAGAATTCGCTGAGAAATAGGTTTGATATTATCTTAGGAACTTGGTAAGTTCCCCCCGGGGCATTAAGAACCGCCATAGCTGGCTAATGTGGTCGAAGTGCCTTCGGTGGGTCATTAATGATCTAGACATGCAAAGCCAAGTAGTGTTGCACATATTTTAAAATATATTGCATTATTTGGACATCACGGTGGTATCAGTTTCTATGGAAATTTGCTGTGTGATTGTACTCTTCAACCCGTAACTCCAGAACCGAAAGTCGGATCAATAAAAAGTCAATAACGACCAATGGGAAGGCTGTACCTTTCATTTGAGACTAAATTTGTACAAATCGGTCCAGCCAGCTCTGAGAAAAATCGGTGAGATTGTTTGCCACATACATACATCCATACATACATACACACATACACACACACATACAGACATTTTACGATCTCGACGAACTGAGTCGAATGGCATAAGAGATTTAGCCCTACGGGTCTCGGTTAAAAAGTCGAAATTTCGACCGATTGCATAACCTTTCTATATGAGAACGGCAAAAAGGAGCTTGAATTTAGACGGGCCTAAGAGGCCCGGTTTGCACTTTAATGTTAGGATTTTAGCTTGCCTTCACAAGGGTTAAGCACCGACTAATTTGTAAAATCGCTATTTGTAATCCAGCGATTTATTTTAAAAACTCTTTAATAGTTCGAGTAGTGAATGTCAGTTGAACGATGCACACGACTATGCACTGTCCATGAGATAAGTGAGTGAGCAGGATTAATAAAATCTCCTTTCCTGATAGATTTTTCTTACGAACAATGATGCACATCATTTGAACCTCGTATACGGAAACCATAAAAAGTCAATCGGATAAATGCATTCTAATATTTTGTATAAGAATTTGTTTTTTTTATAGTCAACAGTTTCGAGTAAAGCGATAGTAATCGAATTGTATATTTGTTTCACGTCACACGATTTTGCAACACAGATTCTTCGGTTTTCAGTGTACTGCGACGCTGCTGATAATGTCGGATCAATCACACAAATGAAGCGTGATTTACAGATTCATTCATAACTAACTGTAAGGGCGTGGTGATTTTAACGGAATGACGCGTAAAAATGTTGTTTTCAGGTCGGTCCAATGTTTATTTCTAGAGTACATAGCGTAATAGTAGTGTCTATGGAAAATTTGGCGCGTAATTTCCAGCTCGAGCTCATGCGTGATGGCCATTGGTTTATACATATAATCATATATACAATGTAACGATTGGAAATCAGTGCTTCTGTTGGCCCAATCTATTTTGCTATCGTGAACAAAGTTTGATTTACTGGAAGTGCAAGCACCTTTGCCACGAATTCATCCAAATACGATGAGGTCGTTTGCTGATAATAATTTGGCGGGAGCACAGGAAGTGCGATGAAATTTCACTGCTTGAGTGAACATAACAATTTATGTATTTATATTTGATATAAACCTTGAGGTTGATCCGGAAGTATGTTGGAAAATTTCTACGGGGCAGCGTTGGAACGCACATTTTTGCCTTAGCGGTAATGTAACATTTTAACATAACCTTTCGATTTGACGCATTTCCACGAAGACCCTTATGATGGACACGGTGCTATAAAATAAAAATAAATGAATGTACTTTTCAAGTGATCCTGTTGACTTTGGCCAACGGAGTAACAGCAGGGTATTTCCGCAATTGTAATCTCCAATAAAACACTCGGGTTTCGTAACGGGAGATTATAATTTTCCTATTGAGAAAGTAAATGAATCTTAGTTTAGTTTAACTGTACATTTTAGCGTAGCATAGGTTTAGATTAGTTAACTTTAGTAATCGTATATATATAATGAAAATATATCTAGATGTAAGTTTAGATAAGTTAAGCTAAGTTTTGAATGCATATTCATATTTAGTTTGTATGCATTGGAATTATTGATATAAGTATATTTAATATTTACTCACGTTTAGTGCCTACTGTATTTCGTTTATCTGGTTACGATACGGAAATTCTGGTGCGATTTAGGTCGAATTTTAGCAAAATATAAACCACGGATTCCCGCTAGTGGGTAACTGCTATCGCTATCCTAATTTTAAGAGTAGTCTGTAATATACATATTTATAATAAATTGGCATTAAATCCTTACCGACTTTAGTTGTAGTTATACGGTAGTTTCTAGGCACTAGACTACATTAGACTAAGTTAGATTTAAGGCAATTAAGTAGCACTAGATTAGGGTAGTTTAGAATCAGTTTTCTGGGAGGTTCAATACACTTGTTTACGCGATCAAATTGTGATAATTGCTTACTCACTGCGATGACGTTTCACAGTGTGTTTATACCTGTTACCTCCAGGTATGCTTCATTGTTGGCTGAGTTGGTGTGCGAGGACCAATGTGTTGGAATGGAAGGTGCGCATGTAGGCCGAGTACGGTCGGCTAACACTCCCCCCAGGTACGCCAGCCTCCAAGCTGGCTTACTATTTATCGCGCCAAACGTCCAACATCACCAGCTTTGAAGTAGGTCGCTCGTACATGCTGGCACCTTTTTGTGCTGTCGACGATCGGTTTTGGTGTCGACGAAGAGTCAATTCACCACAGTCTGGTAGAAGTACATCGTCGCAACGCACAGACAGATGGGTTTCATGGTGTTTTACTTTTAGGTCTGAGTTCTCTGCGCCATGAACATCGGAAGATATAAGGATGTTATCGAATTTTTCTATGCTTAGACTATCCTGCGTGCGATGAGTATTCACGGTTTTATGTAGGTTCTTGTCGGAGTGCTCTGTTTCTGCGCATACGTGAAATGCACAATGTCCTGTGGAGACGGATTCATTCTTCTTATATCCGCCACATAAGGTCCACCCCAATCGAGTCTTTACTGCGACCGGTTCATCGTAACCCCCTAATTTAGTCTTCAGGGCGACACTTACTCCTACGTGCTTCATACCGATCAGAATGCGTGGTCTAGCTTCGTGGTATGATTCGATAGGTAATCTGCGTAGATGAGGATATAGCTGCACCAACTTCTCCATGTCGACTGTTTGACGCGGTAGAAGTAGACTTTCAACGGTTCGTACAGCGTCGAGGTTGAACTTCTTGGCATTGTTCTCCATTCCCGACACCTCCAGGCTGACGACTTCGGACTTCATCTCGTTGCGCAGTGTACCCCCAGTCCATTTGAGGCATAACGGTTGCATTGTTCCTTCCAACATGAGCTCGTTTGACAGCTGCTGGTCGAGTAGTGTCAACTCTGACCCCTCATCGAAGAATGCGTACGTTTGTACGGAACGGTGTTTTCCGTGTAGAACAACCGGTATGTAACGGAACAACACAGCGCTTGAATTAGAATGGTGTAAATTGAACCCTTGAGTGTGCTCTTCATTCTGTATCTGCGGAGACGGTGTTGTTTTATCTGAGTGTGTCACTATGAAATCGTCCTTTCGATCGTTGTGCAGCAGTTCATGGTGCATTCTTGTACATCCGTTTATTCCACACAACTTAGCATAACAACTGTTAGCGCTATGCTTGTGGAGACATCGCCGGCATAAGTTGAATTCCCGCACAGCGGCCCACCGCGAATCCCTGGACAGCTCCTGGAAACGCATGCATTTAGCGATTGCTTTACAATTGCCTTTGCAGATTGCGCAGCTGTTATCAACCCATTCTTTTAACTTTTCTTCCCTAACACCACTCTGTGGCGCGATCGATGGTGAAGGGGGTGGGTATGATGTTTCGGAGTGTGCATAAAGGAAGGCATTTTCCTTCTTGGTCCCTTTCGCCTCGTAGCGTGCTGATTTGGTCTCCACCATCACTGGTGGAATAATAATAGCGCTTGCTGCCTCAGCCAAAGAGTATATCCATTCTCCGAATGTGGATAGGTTAATGACAGAAAGGGTCTGTCGATACCGTGCCCAATCCAACTTGATAGTAGGAGGAAGCTTACTGACGAGCTGGTGTAGAAGAGAGATGTTGTACATATAGTCTGCAATGCCGCAAGCGTCGACTGTAGCACAGAAATTCTGTACGTTCACCGCGAAATCTACGATGGTTTCCAGTTTGTCTTCCCGCAGTGGGGGAAGCGCATTGATTTTCCCTATCAATGAGTGGACAATAGCTTCTGGTTGTCCATAAAGCATCCGCAATGTTGCAATTACACCCGGAGCATTCGACGGATACAGCAGTCGACTTTGTACAGCTTCGTAAGCCTTCCCCTTCAGACACTTTTGAAGACGGATGATGTTCTCTTCGTCAGAGAATCCACACATAGCCGTGGTGCTATTGTAGACCGAAATAAAAATAGGCCACTCGTCTGGTTTGCCGGAAAAGTAGGGCAGGTCCTTGGAAACTGCTTGACGTGCGGCTAATTGCTTCTTGCTGAGATGACAAGGATCCGGTTCCTCTTCTTCACGTATTGGCAGTTGACTAGCTCGTTGCGTCATTCGTCCGGAATGTGCAATCCGGCATTCGTTACCATGGATCGTGACGTTGGAATGAGAACGGGTTCGGTCTGCAGCTATCATCGATTCTCCTTGAACATTACATGCGCTTCCAATAATGGAACCTACGGCTGGTGAATTACTTCGAGGAATATCATCATGGTCCGGAAACGAGAATTGATGCTGACTAGAATGTTGGTGTGGATTGAAGCCGCGAGCGGTCTGAGTAACTTTCCGCCCTCTTTGTTGCATAATATTTACGCTGCTTACCCAATCATTAACTCTGCTCGCCGCCTCGCTGCGACTTGAATCAGACCGGTTCGACATTTCTTCAAGTAGAGCATATTTCTTCTTGATGTATTCACGATACTTCTCCGCTTCACGCAGCTCGAAATCTCGTCGTCTTTTTGCTTCCTCCTGCTCCAGAATTCTACGTCTCTCCGCCTCCTGTTGTTCGAAAGCCCGCTCCTCTTCTAATTTTTGAAGTTCTAGCTTCAAAAGCGACTTTATCGAGCACGATTGTGAATTTGCTGACCTTGCTCTATTCGCTAATATAGTCGCCTTCGTGTCCGGATTGGGATGCACCGGCAACGTAATAGATTGACTGTGTTTAAACTGCTTGACCTCCAAAGCCGCAACCATTTTGGAAACTATTGGATTTCGTCCAGACGAAATCGAAGGGCCCGCCACACCTACTGCGATGGGTAATCCAAGCGGCGCATTAATCGGGACCGCAGGAATAACCGAATCACCACCGGTTTGATTTTGTTTAGACGATTTGTCTTGACCACCTGCATATTTTGGGATCTGCTGCAGTTTACGCTGGTACTCCCTTTCAGCTACGCAGTTGGGACATCTCCAGCTGACGTTCGCAATATCGTCTGCTACTCCAACACACTCATAATGATGCCACTTATCGCAAACATCGCATTGTACCATATCTTCGGTATCCGCTCCCTGGCAGATTTTACACGCCCAGCCGGGTACAGTATCATCGAACTGCTTACCCCTTGGAACTTTTGAGATCACCTGTCCAATTTTACCACTACCACACACTTTTCCACTGTCCGACACACCCCTTCCTACCGGTTTTGGCCATGCCGCAGTAGCATTATCTTTGGCACCCTCTGAAGTGCTTTTTCCACTCTGTTTCGCTCTATTTCGGTTCGACATACCGGAGAATTAATCGTAGATATTCGTATAAACGAAAATTATAATATGTTGACTTTGGCCAACGGAGTAACAGCAGGGTATTTCCGCAATTGTAATCTCCAATAAAACACTCGGGTTTCGTAACGGGAGATTATAATTTTCCTATTGAGAAAGTAAATGAATCTTAGTTTAGTTTAACTGTACATTTTAGCGTAGCATAGGTTTAGATTAGTTAACTTTAGTAATCGTATATATATAATGAAAATATATCTAGATGTAAGTTTAGATAAGTTAAGCTAAGTTTTGAATGCATATTCATATTTAGTTTGTATGCATTGGAATTATTGATATAAGTATATTTAATATTTACTCACGTTTAGTGCCTACTGTATTTCGTTTATCTGGTTACGATACGGAAATTCTGGTGCGATTTAGGTCGAATTTTAGCAAAATATAAACCACGGATTCCCGCTAGTGGGTAACTGCTATCGCTATCCTAATTTTAAGAGTAGTCTGTAATATACATATTTATAATAAATTGGCATTAAATCCTTACCGACTTTAGTTGTAGTTATACGGTAGTTTCTAGGCACTAGACTACATTAGACTAAGTTAGATTTAAGGCAATTAAGTAGCACTAGATTAGGGTAGTTTAGAATCAGTTTTCTGGGAGGTTCAATACACTTGTTTACGCGATCAAATTGTGATAATTGCTTACTCACTGCGATGACGTTTCACAGTGTGTTTATACCTGTTACCTCCAGGTATGCTTCATTGTTGGCTGAGTTGGTGTGCGAGGACCAATGTGTTGGAATGGAAGGTGCGCATGTAGGCCGAGTACGGTCGGCTAACAGATCCGTTCAAGGTTTTACATATGGTCAAACCCACATTTGATCAATTTAATATATCCTCAAAATCTCGATCATTCAATTCTGCATCCAACGACCTATTTATCATTCAAATAGCTTAAAAATAGCAGACTTATAATTTTCAAAAAATCGATTTGTTTGGCTCGCTTACGTATATATTCAAAAGCATGTGTGAACTTTGAAGTATAAATTGGAAAATATATTAGAAAATATAGAATTCTATAGAGCGATGCAATGCATCAACCAACCCTTCAAAAGCTCATGCGATCGAGTTTCAAAATTTGGAAAAAGAATTATAACTCTGCCATTTTCAACCGATTTATATGATAAATTGGTCGTTAAATGCGGAATTAAATATTCTCTCTATTTTTTTAAGACAAAGGCGCGTCTCAAGAAGAATGTTGAACAATTTTCAAATTTTTCATGAAAAACGCTTTTAAACCACCGAACAGTGGGATGAGATATTTCTCGATGTTTTTGATAACATACACTACATGGGTAAGTGGTATGACTCGGAGAAACGATCAAAGCAGCATCCCAGTTAAACTCATTCCGGAACCGGTTCGGATTTCTGAATGGAGTCATTATAAATTCCAAATCAAATGCAACAACCGATTCCGACTCAATCGGTTTCAGAATCGGTTATCGCATTTGGTTTGGAATCCATACTGACTCCATTTAGGATTCCGAATCAAATTCCGAATGGTTTGACCGGGATAGGACATCAGTGCGAGAAATCTTAAAGGCCAAACCAAATCATAGGTAAAGCGAAAAATTAGCCTATAAAATTGACTAACAAACAAATGCTTATGCTTTTTTCAGGCCCGTGCGCAGAAAATTCTTAAGGGAGGAGTTTGAATTTTTTCGTTCCTTATATAGGAAAGGTTGAATTTCCGAATCCCGGATGGGTGAGACTTTTGTCGACTTGGCTCAACAAATTGGGGTAATGTCTGTTTTCGAGAAGGAATCTTGATCAGACACCACCGCTTGCTGGCTCATGATAGTGTCGGATTCTTACTGTGGTGGTTTGCAGTAAACCTACCGACTAAACCTAAACCTCTTGTTCCTCCCAATCCTCACCCTTCCGGGGTCACCGTAAGGTACGAGGGTCGTTCAATAAGGTTTTAGAAAAAGAAAAATAGTTTTTTGACATTTATTTTTTTTATTTCTTATCATAGTCTCCTTTCAGCCCTACAACCATTTCCAACTGTCAAAACGGCTCGCAGTATAAAATTTGTATTCCTGATCAGGAAGTTAAGAAATTTTCAAAAGTAATTCCAAACTCTCATGGGAGGAGTTTGAACTCCCAAAACCCTCCCCTTGCGCACGAGGCTTTGTTAATAACATATCTAAGTTCTTCAATCAATGCATTATAGGATGTAGATAAAACTGAAGTTTCATATTAGAATAATTCATGATCGGCGTCGGCGATAAAACATAATGATGAGTTATGTTCTATCAACCACCATGTGGTAGACTTGGTTGTAACACCCAACTGCTACAACCAGAAGGCAAAGGATTGTTCAGATCTCCTTTCGATCATGTTCATATGAGCCTGCCTAGTCCTAGTTTTTCGTTCTAAGTTTATCACTTATTTGCTCTAGAATACCCATACGTCTTTCAATTTCATTGTTTTCGTTTCTCTTCGTACTAAATTTGGCGAAAATAGCCAACAAAATCGATACAGTATTTCTTATAGCGTTGAACAAATCGATCTGAAATTTCCCAGTAGTATTTTTGAATTTAATCATTATTGCTAATACAAAGTCAAAGGACAAATTAAAAAAAACTCTTAAAATCCGTTAGCGAGAATCATCATTTTTTTCAGTTCAGCGATTCGCGAAACTTCATATTTACCGCAGGCTATGAAAAATATACTGCGTTGTGGAGCGAAGGTCACTACTCCAATTATTAAAAATAATTCAATTAAAATTTCTTAAATACTTTATAACATTTACAACTTATTATGAAAAGTTTTTTAATATATTCTTGTAAAATCGAATAAACTGCATCATATTTAATCCGTTAAGTGTACCAATTAATTTGGGATACCCCTGTAACAAACTATGGTAGTAACGCATCAATGGGAGTAGGTTTGCTAAATTTTGGAAGAAGTCCCGTTAAACCCTTCAAAAATTACCAAAAGTTTGGTGTAGTTTTATACAAAACAATTTTTTTTTTTCAAAAAATGGAATGCAGCGAATAATAAACATTAGAATAGATAGGATGTATTCGAAGAAGTTTCTTGTGGATGAAAGTAGAACGACTTTGTTTCTACTTACTTGGAATCAGTAGCCAGAAGTTAGGTTTGGTGGGGGGTTTGGTGAAAATCGAACTTACTTTCAAAATGACATAATTGCGAAACCATCATCTTTGAAGTTTTAAACCTTTGAAGTAGTTTTCCATCATAAAACAGCGCATCTTCTGACATAATAATTTGAGTAATTAATTCTTCTTGAAGTAATTATGGAGAATTATCAGCAACACTTGCAGGTTTCTAACATTTATTGAAAGTTATTTACAGAGCGTAAAATATGAATCGAGCTCCGTTAATAGATGCTATGAATTGGATAACCAGGATGGAAGCATTCTCGGTCGTATTGCAAACGTGCCCGTTGCATTACTAATTCATTCCGATGCGGAAGTTAATACGGTTGGCGAGGATATTTTCAGCAAACTCATGAGCGACGAACGTTCCAGGGAGCAACTGTTTTGTGTCTCCAGTGGTACAGACAAACCACTCTGTGAGTACGCTAGCCTCGATGAGATCACTGTTGTGGGAAGATTCGTAGCCGAATTGTTTGTTTTGGATGACCGACCATGTTTTTTTTGAAAAGATTTACGTCATGAAAATGCTAGGTCGTTTCTAAGCAAGGATCGGGCTTAGTGTACCCATTCGGAACTACTTTAGTGGTTTCCCTGGTGAAATTCTTGCGGTTTCGAAGTCTGATGAATTTCCCAAATTCAATGTGCCACCCGTGGTATTAACGTATGGTACAAGCAGACGGGGCCCCACATTCTTACAAATATTCCCTTGCCGTTTCGAACAGAAACAAAGCGAAAACTTGGTGATTTTATGGCATCCGTAATAATAGAGCATGTTACAGATACCATAGATAGGTTGTTCTGCTCGTCGTTGTTAATTGTGCCTAAATGAAAAGACGGTATCCGACTAGTGGTGGACCTCAGGGGACCTAATAAATGCATAATTCGAACGCCATTTAGAATGCCCATGCTGGAAGAAATTCTTTCTGACCTACACGGCGCCCACTGGTTTGCCACTATCGACTAAACTAGTGGCTTTTTCCACGTAAAAATCGCCGAGTAGTCACGACACTTGACCAATTTCTTTGCAGGTCAAACGACTTCATTTTGGACTCTGCAATGCTCTCGACATATTCCAGGAAATATTGCAGACGAAAGTACTAGCAGGATGTCGAAGTGTTATCTAGATGATATTATAGTACACGATGCAACAAAAAGAGAATACAATGAGAACCTAAACGCTGTTCTCCATCGTCTTCACGATCATAATGTACGGATCAATATAGAGAAGTGCGTAATTGGTCGGCAGAGAGTGAAGTTCATAGGTTTTTCAATGTCCAATGAAGGGGTGAGCGTCGAAGATGAAAAGTTGAAGGCGATTCCTGGGACTATACATGAGGTAAACAAATTTTTTGAGGCTTATGAATTTCCGGAGCGATTTATTTATATGCCGGCAGATAAAACCAAAAACTTGAGGGAACTAGCAAGGTCCGATTTGTTTTACTGGTCCAAAGCCGAGGAAGATGTGTTCATGTTTCTAAAGCACGAAGCGTTGAAGTCGATTTCTCGACTAGGATATTTTAATAACGAGAATGAGATCGAACCTTACGCATCTGCATCTCCATGGGCATAGGTTTTGGTGCAATTTAACCCGAATGGAAAACCTCAAATCATTTCATGCACTTCGAATGCTTTGCACAGACAGAAAAAATACCCACAGACCCAAGGAGAAGCTCTGGCAGTGGAACGATTCACGTTTTACTTGACAGGGAAATCGTGCGCGAGGCAAACGAGTTCATATTTGGCAACGATTATAAAGCGAGTAAATGGGCGGTTGTCAAGCGTATACTAGCTCATCTAAACGTGGCAGATGCCCTATCGCGTTGAATAGCTCAAATACGCTAAGACGAAGCGTTGACGAAGATGATGAAAGGCATGCTCTGGATGGCGGACTGATTACGGTTACTTGGAAGGATATGGAGCAGGCCCCCAGAAAGTGACATAGAGCTTCTCGCAGTAAAAGCGTCCATTGAATCTGGACTTTGGATAGAGCATCTCAAAAGATATGAGGCTGAATCCGAATCACTGCGCGCTTTAGGATCAATGATTTTCAAGGATGATAAGATTGTACCTCCAACGGAGCTTTGTGCATGATTATGTCGACGGCTCCCTAAGGCCTTATAGGAT
The DNA here is from genome assembly GCF_030247195.1 of Topomyia yanbarensis. Lineage (NCBI taxonomy): Eukaryota > Metazoa > Arthropoda > Insecta > Diptera > Culicidae > Topomyia > Topomyia yanbarensis. The sequence continues at coordinate 156,368,360 of NC_080672.1, forward strand.
GTGCGGCTATGAAGCGCATAATGAGAGATTACTTTTGGTGGCCAAATATGAGTAAGGACGTGGAATTGTTTGTAAAGATCTGCTCAGCCTGTTTGGCTATCTCGAGAAAGAATCTACTAATACGGACCTTGGCAAGTGCTGCAGATTGATTTTTTGTCCATACCAGGTTGCGGATCAGGAGGGATTTTGGTCGTGGTCGACATCTATTCGAGGCTTATCGCTGTTATGGAGGTGAAAAGCACTGATGCTAATTGTACTAACATAGCGCTCAATCAAACTTTTTTTAAATGGGGATTGCCATTGAGTGCCATACAGAGTGACAATGACCCCTTTTCAAAGTAGTGAGATCATAAAGCACTGGGAATAACGCCCTTTGAGTTACTAGTAGGGTGGTGGTATCGTGGTTTCTTTTTGAGTTTGTGGGAGTCTAAACGGATCATGGAATAGGATAGATCTGATGTGCGAGAGCAGGACGTGGTTTCAAAATTAATGAGTAAGAAATAGGATCATCGTCGAGGAGCAAAAGGTTCTGACATTGCAGTTGGTGATAAAATGGCTACTTTGGATCCTAAAGAAAAACAATATGAATGCAGTTTTTTCCATCGAATAGTATCACGCCAAGGACAAGGTAGTCCTTCAAAACGAGCATGAGTACAATACGCCCAGAACGTTGCTGATGTGATGCTCGTTTAGCTTTAGAACCAGGTTTTTGTCGGAAAAGGTTTCAATGCTAATCGTAAATGATCCCGAAAATGCCTCAGCTCATCTATGTGGCACACCAAAAGATGCAACGGTAGACCGTGAAGGGCGATAAAAAACCAGACAGATTAAAGAATATGATATTCTATTATATCTATCAATAGAGTAGGAGAGCGGGTGAATGTAGGATATGTTGAATCGAGTGGGTACATATGAACGAAAGAGTCAGGTGTCGTTAATGTATGGCGATCAGAAACACTCCGGCGAATGTGAGGTGAGTGTGGATCTGTAAATGGTTGCCTTGAATCATGAATGACGAGATGCGTGCGAAAGTGCGAAGATTTCCGTTATGTAGCATGCCGTTGAAGAATACGAACAAAGTAGGCCTTGAGTGAATGGTTCTGAAACGAGAATAAGTTTTAAGGCGTTCTTGGACGATAATGGACGTCCTTTAAAATTTGAACATTTCTAACTAATATAGCAATAAATTAAAGTAATTGATGCGGAGATCATAGGGTTTACCGTTGAAAGATAGTTATTTTTGCTTAAGGGGGGCATATTAGACCTGTTTACCCTAGTTCACATGAACCATTCTTCTATTGTCGAAACAGTCTGCGCTGGGAAAATCTAAAGAGCAACAAATAGATGCAGCATAATTCCGAAGCATAATGTCTCGTAGAGCGTTTGTCAGCTGATTGTTAACACGGATTCGATGAAGAGTGGTCAGTTGTTTATGATGTAAGGACACAAAAGTCGTTCTTCGCCTAGTTCCAAACTAAGAGAGTGTCGAGAACCGTTAGCGGGATAGTAGGTCAGTTCCTTGTCATTCGTTCGCCTAAAAATTTGTCCCTTGAATTTGGCGACCGGCTTTAGGTGATGTTCAGTTTACTCGTTTCTAAGAGAGTTGCTAACAACTGTGCTTCGAAAAGGAAATCCCGTTCACTAATTCTCTTTGAATTTCCTCGAAACCGTTCATGAACTGATAGCCAAATTGTCGTGAATGATAAGAGAAAAGTGAATGACCCTAAAGATGTAGTAAGCGACCAGACAAATGTTTCCCCGCCGCAAAGGAAGGGCTGTAGAAAGTTGGGTCTACGAAATCCCGGGGACACTCAATAATCTTTGGTTTTATCTTTAGTTATATTTTGTACATATATAGAAGACCCACTGCTTCGTTGAGTCATCACAATGAGCCGTGATAACAAATTACTAAAAAGAGCGATTTCATTCAAGGATGGTGAGATTTACATCACTATTCGCCACACCCCAAATTTAAACCGTGTTAAGAAATGAGTTTCCAAACTTCGACGCTACTAAATTTACCTTTTTTCTACATTGTCTATAAGAATAAGAAATATTTATTCAGAATGGCGTGCCACCCCCTTCAAATCATGAAAGAAATAGGCATAAAATTTATACTGTATGCACTGTTTTCATTACTCCGAAAAATTTAACAAAACGCATCTACTTTGGCTACTTTGCCTGATGTTTTCGGACTATCATCTAATTTTCCACATGTGCATACGATTATCCGTTTGACAGCGATCTGATCTGGTGATAGCGCCTACGAACTATATCATTTTCTTGAGTTGTGCTGTGATACGTTTCTGCAATCATTTGAGAATGACGTACTTCGTTTAATCAATTTATTTATTTTACCTTGTCAAAATCATCATTATCAATACAACATGTCTGAAACAGTCGTAACAAATATCAAGCTTAATCTAGTTCATTATTTTTTATAAAAAGTTGTCTCTTTATTTGTAGCGATAATGTTCTGATGATGTGCGTAAATTTTTCTATTTCTTCAAATACTGATTTACATTCTTTGAGTGTCCAGTGATAGGCGATACCAATGTGGCTTTGGCACTATAGTGTATGTTGATCATAAATTCTTGAATGTATATGACAACTGTGGCTGTTGGTATTGTGAATACTGCACTGTACTGCTACTGATAAACCAGAAAGAGTGGTCCGGCTGGGTTGTTTTCTTTTTTTAGTATCAATGTTAATTTGCGCGCTTTCTGTAGCAGGTTGGAGGGTAATACGGAAAGCTCATGGGTAAAATTTTAAGTACGTTTCTAACACTACAATAGCTGCGTTTCGTCGTCGTGTCTGCTGTTTCTAATCAAAATATAACATTAACCACTTATTATGTGTCGCCAGAAATGTCAATTGATGTGAATGGAGTATTTATCTGTACGGTATATGAAGTGATAGATCGATGGGATACGTCTTAGTTGTATGCTATTACTTTCGCAATTATTTCTGACATGTTAGCATAGGTGACCATAGTAGCGAATAACCCGAATAATTTGTTATTTCTGATGGTATAGAATAGATTTGTTGGTATAAATTAACTGGGATCTTTTAAAAAGAGATTTTAGTGTTTTTCGTAGACGTTTTATAAACGTGTTACAAATTAACTGCTAATTAACATTGATTACTAATCCATTTTACAAAGGAACTGTTTGACAATTCTTACAAACTAATAGTTATTTTTACTGTCTTGTGTCTTTTCATTTCTTTCACTTAGAAGCTATTTTCTGTTACTTGTAGATGGATTGAGTTCTACAGGATTTTCTAGTAAACATAATCGTGAAAAGGTCATTACCGTATGTTGATCCTGTAGTTGTTTTTAAATAATGACTGAATGTTATTCGAATGAAACATACATATTTCCATAAAATATAAATTAAATAGCAGGTGAGGGAGGTTTTTAAATAGTGTAAAGCTTATAGTAGAAGAACTGAATGGTTATTTTAAGAACTATTGTACAGACGGAAGCGTGGTCCAAAAGGAGTCGTTCAGTTGTTCAGGCGAGAACGCATCCTAGCTCTGCATTTTCCTGCACCGGTAGACGAACGCACTGATGGACAAATCGTCATCGGTACGAATGCATTTCATATGTTCTGGGCAAGTGCATCTGTAATCAACGACAATACATATATTGTTAAATTTTAAAATCACCCTATATTAGTTGTTAAACATACGTATTTCGCATATAGTTTTCGATTGCTCTAGTGAACGGTTTATAAATCGCCCATCCACAAGCTGTATTATCTGTGCATTTTTCTTCTTGTGCATCGATGGCTCGAGTAAATCGTGACAGATCCTGCAATGAAAAGACAACATTTATGAGAGGATTGTGACAGTAGTATGACACTATGTCTAAGATAAAACATAAGTATAAGAGGATATGGAAGAATGGACTTTTCCTTTTCACTTGCAACCCTAAGCAAAATAATCAGACCCCATCCAGAAAGATTTTTTTATTTTAAAGTTTTTTGCTTGAAAACTTAGGTTTTACAATGAAACTAGTTGGGGGATGGGAATAGCGTAGTTGGTAAATCGATAGCCTTGTACGCAGCTCACCTAGAGATTTTTCCAAAGATATTTCTCTAACCCGAAAAGAGGCGAATGACCCTAAGGTTAAAATGTCTACAATCAAAATAAAAAACAAATTAAACTACTTCACATTTTTGCCACTATGTTGCAGACATTCAAGTAATACTAAAAGTGACAATCAGAAGAACAATTTCATTGTATATAACTTGGTAGAAAATTATAAATCGATATGAAATCATCCAAAAAAGTAAAATGTGATCGGTTTTTAGATTTGCACATGGCCTAATGGTTAAAAAGCGTAAAATACACGGAGTTACTGGAGCTTCCAAAAAAAGGGCTGGGAAGAACAAGTGCTATCCTATCACGGCACGCTGGGGAAGAATTAGTGTTTTCTGATGTCCAGGAATGTGTCAGATAGTGACGATTCCAAACCGCCGGTTCAGTGATGGTTTGGAGAGCAATTTGCAAGCGTGACAAATTGCCGCTCGTTTTCATCGACAGAGGCGTTAAGATTAACGCTATGTATTATAAAACGGAAATTTTGGAGAAAATCTTAAAGCCAAGTGTTCACAATGCACGGTGGGCAAAAAGCGACCCCCAGAGACACTTAATTAGTCGCAGCAGGATTTCTATCATAATTTACATATGAAAAGTTGTGGAATTTGATAGGAAATCAAACGCAACTGGTTTGGTCCATTGCACGCATCTGTGGCCAGAGCTCCGGGGTTTGAGTACCCGAAGTATTCGCGGTATTTAGAAAAAAGAGATTCCCAGAGGCACTTAATGGGTCGCCACAGGATTCCTGTCGTATTTTATATATGAAAAGTTACGGAATTTGATAAGAAATCAAACGCAACTAGTTTGGTCCACTACACGCATCTGAGGCCAGAGTTATGATGGTTTGAGTACCCGGATTATTCAAGTATTATACAAAAAGTGATTCCCAGAGGCACTTAATTGGTCGCCGCGGGATTACTATAGCAATTTATATATGAAAAGTTGCAAAATTTGATAAGAAATCAAACGCCACTAGTATCGTTCACTGTACGCATCCGTGGACAGAGTTACGGGGGTAGGAGTACCCAGAGTATTCCGGTATTCGGCAAACATCTATTCCCAGAGGCACTTAATTGGTCGCCACGGGATTACTATAGCAATTTATATATGAAAAGTTCCGAAATTTGATAACAAATAAAACGCAACTAGTTTCGTCCACTGCACGCATCCGTGGACAGAGTTACGGGGGTTTGAGTCCCCGGATTTTTCCTGGTATAAGAGTAAATCAGTAAATTCCGCGGCGATCAATGAAGTTCCCAGAGGCACTTCATTGATCGCCGCGGAAGAATTTTTGTCTAATACTGGAATACTCCGGGTGCTCAAACTCTAGCAACTCTGGCCATAGATGCGTGCAGTGAACCTAACTAGTTGCGTTTGATTTCTTATCAAATTCCTAAACTATTCATATACAAATTATGACAGGAATCCTGCGGCGACTAATTAGCTTTTTGTCTAATACAGGAATACTGCGGGTACTAAAAGCCTCGTTAATCTAGCCACAGATGCGTGCAGTGAACCAAACTGGCTGCGTTTGATTTTTTATCAAATTCCGCATCTTTCATATATAAATTGTGATAGTAATCCCACGGCGACCAATTAAGTGCCTCTGGGAATCGCTTTTTGCCTAATACCGGAATACTCTGGTTACTCAAAACATCGTAACTCTGACCACAGATGCATGCAGTGAATCAAACCAATTGCGTTTGATTTCTTATCAAATTCTTCAACTTTTCGTATAAAAATTCGTTAATTCGTTAAAGATTTATGTAGACAGATAAACTAATGATAGAAGAGCCAGGTACTAGTTCGCGCCAGGCGTAAGTTGTGGAGTCGTTCCTTTGTTTGTATTAGACATATGGCGCTGTCTCTCGTTTTTTACCGCAAGTAATTCATTTTCATATGTGTTTCTGTTGCATTACATGTTGTTTAGTCAAATTTGTGGGCGACAATTTTCGAATGTAATAATTGAATTTCCTTGATTTTGTAGAGTTTAGGCTGTTTATGGTGAATTTTAATCTATTACGTAAATGATTATATTTTTCGATAGCGCGCAATCTACTTAAATCAAAGAGATAAAAAATGAAAACAGCGCCAACTAGCCCCGACCTCCGCTACTCTTTCGAACCAATTGGGTTGAACTTATTTATTGAAAATCGGGTTCGGTTCGGATACTGTTTTAATTTTTTTTTAATACAGGTGAGGGTCGTGTTCTGGTTGGGATTTTTATCATGCCCGAGTACGGGTTAGGTTCGAGTTTTGCATTTTTATAAAACCGGGTACAGGTCGGGTACGGATGAACTTACAAAAATAATATTCGGGTTCGGGTCCGGTCCGGGTACGAAAAGCCCATACCAGTCCATCTCTAGTTCAAACACGGTGTCTTTGTCGAACAACTTTATTCAAAAAATTTGGCATCCGCAAAACGTCAGTATACAAATGAGTAGAGTTTTTCTTTCATTTGCAACCGATCTCAAAATAATTGGTCGGGGGGGGGGGAGGTCTAGAATACCTTTTCATTTCAAAGTTTTTTGTTTGAAAACTTAGGTTTTACAAAGATACTAGTTTACATTTGTGTCACTAAGTGGTACTATAGACATTCAAATAATACTAAAATTGAAAATCTGATGAAAATATATCTTCAGATTCCGTCAGTTCTTGGGCCACAATGATGTTTTGTAAATATGGAAGTATAGAGAAATGTTGACCAGACTTATTCGACACTCTTACCTTTTAAAGATGTTGATTAAAATAGTAGACATTTTATTTTGTCTATCATGTATTCGTGTCTTCTTTATATTATCTATCTTCATTCTAGGGGATGGCTATTGTAATCTAGAATTACCCTCCTTCCTGATCAGATCCTGCCTGGTAACATAAAATTGGCTTAAACTCAAACCTTTCTATTTGGATGGACTTAATCAGACAATTCGAGTCATTGTAACAAATGACGAATTTTATTGCAACTTGTGATTGCAAATTCTGTTATTTCTTTTCAATATTAAAAGAAAGATCATTGAAGGAGGAAAAACTTTGAGTTTTATGTATATGTTTGATAACTTTTGTGGCAGATTCCATTCATCAGAATGTATAAATATAGGGTTTCGCTTGCACTCAAATCGCATTTTATTTCCAAAAGAATCACATTTCACAAAGTCTTAGGAAAAGGCATCAAAACCAAGTTTCATAATTTCCTTTAAGAAGAAATTCGCGGAACACGGATCACAACAGAAAACGAACAAGAAAGCATCGCGCTGAGCAATACACTCTGTGAATTCTTCTTGTAATTTAAGTCTGTTTATTGAAGATTTTTCGCATAATATAAAGAGGGGGTCCGAAATTTCGATTTTGAAATGTTCATTGTACAATACATAATATGTAATAACCTCATTTTATTAAAATCAGTATTGGACATCGAATCTGATTTGGCATGATTTTGAGCTTAGAAAGAATTTAAAATAGAAACTAATTTAAAATTTCGCAACGATTTAAAAATTTTCGGAGGAGGTCCAGACCCCCAAGACCCTCCCTGTGGATCCGCCACTGTCAAGTTTACATCAGGTATTGTCCATATTGAGCAAAGAAATGAAAAAGAAGAAACAAATATATTTGTGACAGAAAAACTGTTCCTTTATGCTATATTTTCTAACATGTTTGAAAAGAGTTTCAATTTCGTACAAATTGTATCTAATTTTCTCTTTACCTACTTGTGCATGAGATATGATTAATGCTCAAGTGTTGTTGCGAGGAATGTCGAAGTATATTCAATAGCTAGAGCTCACTAATGGTGATTGGTGGCAATGAATCGGTCGCTACTTTTAAACATCAAACAACCTTTTATGTAGTTCAAATATGCAACAATATCAATATTATGTGTATTGTCAGTAGATTGTCGGACTTCGAAATTCACATCGAGAAATGAGTCACATTTGCTTCGTGCTATAGATGTTTATTCATGGCAATCAAGCTGATCGCCAAGGCCACATTAGAGCGGAAGACAATGCCAACTTCAATCTTTTCATCGGCCATGGCTAAGGTTGCAGTTCTGCTGCAACCCTGTAAAGCGTTGAAATATTTTTGTAAAAGGCTTTGTAAACACATGATTTTAGAAAAAATGTTCTATTCAATTATTATTTGTACTGTTGTTTTATCCAAAAACCATATTTAGTCATTTCATGTTCCAAATAATATTTTCATAATTCTACAACACATCAGGGGCCCTATTCTCACAGTCACATCACTTAGTTCCCTCTAGTCACTAGGCGATGTGACTGTGAGAACAAGGCCCTTGGATTCGGGAATCACAATTCCAATTTTTTGGAATATCGGATGAAAATTAAGGCCAGAGTAGAGATGGGCAAACCGATTCGGTTTGGAGAGTGAACCGTATCCGATTCACTCACTCTTTTGATCGATTCAGTGTCTCGTTTTTGAACTTTGAAAAATGAATGTTTGAGATGAAACGAAAAAAATCAAGGGTTTCAAGAAACGCTTTCGTGTTATACATATTTGAAGTAATTTTCTATTATTCTATTTTCACTAATGGACTCACTTCATTTTATGACTATCGAATACTACTTTGTCCACATACTTTGAGGCAGGTCGACTCTGCCCAGTCTTACAGAAAAGTTGATGTTGTTTTACCATAATCTCGAAAAGAGTAGGGTAAACTAATCTTCTTTCCTTCCACCAAATAATTGGATCACATGTGAGTGTAAGAAGAGGGCTATTATTTCACAATCTCAAATTTAACTGCAACCGTTGTATTTGACGAGACTTAGCCGCGATGTTGCCAAAATCGTATCACATGCTAGTACATTCAACAGTATTAGACTTAGATGACTGGAACTGATGCTTTCATTTCATAAGTCAACGACAAGTACGAAGATTGGTAACACTCGTTCTCAATAAACCCTTGTTTTTGAATGAAGGATCCAGTAATAATGCTTGTGAAATGATTATCTCTCCATCCAGAGAAGCGACTCTCCAGTCCAGCCAGCAGTAGCTGTGCCAATTTGAAAACCATGAGAGCGTTTTGATTCGATTCAATTGATTGAAGCATACATTTTACCATTATGTTGGATATAACAGCTGTTTTGTTGATTTTTATTCCGTGTCGACAAACCGTGTTCAGTTTATTTATTTTGTTTCATTCGCCCTAAAGATTCATAATCATGGCGAACTGTCAAATCGACTCATTGGATTATTTTAGGATCTCATTTGTTTCATAATAAATAGTCACTTTTTCAGTGAATCGAAGTTCTTTAAAAAAGAATCGCGGTTCATTCACTCTTTTTGAAGAGTCGATTCTTTTAATCGATTCGTGATTCGTTCGCCCATCTCTACTCCAGAGTATTTTGAACTAGGGTAATAAATTATGTTTTATATTTGTTACAATAAAATATATAGGATTCGCTGAACCTTTGAAAACTTTTTCCGCGGCCAGAAGGGCCGAGTCTTATATACCAATCAACTTAGTTCGACAAATTGGGACAATGTCTGTACGTATGTGTGTGTGTGTATGTACACTAACGTAATGTAATTATCTCAGCAATGGCTGAAGTGATCTTAACGAAACTAGTTTTAAACGAAAGGCCTATCATGAGTATTTGACGCTAATAATTTTGTTTTTGGATATGTTGTTTACTTTCAGCGATATAGGTGATTTTGTCGAAGGGGGGACCTTCTCCTGGAAAAATGAAGACATACGAACTTCTGCTTTTTATCTTTTATTCGTTATTTATCGAAAATTGGAAAATGATTCATTTTTTTTCGAAAATTCTAACTGGTGGCTCCAAAATGGCGTTTTTCTCGAAATCATATTTTTTCTGAAAGCACTAAAAGTAGGTCTTGTCCTACTGATCTGATTTCAAATTATCTATAAAAAACTAATAAAAGGTCAAAAGCAAAAGTTCGTTTTTCCACAAAACAATTCCTTAATATTGCTTAATTATTCAGGAGAAAGTCCCCTTAAGCACTGGCGCAATGTAAGCGATGATAATTGTTATTTTATATGCTTTACCGGCATTTGAAAATGTTTGCTTAGATAATTAGTGAAATGAATATTATTGTACGAAATTCAACTGAATGAATAACATGGATTTTCGAATGAGGGAACGGGCAAATGGTAAATTGATTGCCTAGTACGCAGCTCACCTGGGTTCGATTCCCAACCCCAACCTCATAGTGTTAGAGATTTTTCCAAAAAGAGATTTATCTGACCCGAAAAGAGGCGAATGACCCTAAGTTTAAAACCTTTATAATTAAAAAAAATAAATAAATAATTTTCGAATGAATATCTTTTCTATTCACCACGAGTAGCATCAGCCGTCAAAAAAGAGCTTCGATTATTTTTAACTCTAGTTGTGAATACTCCGTTCTTCAAGGAACGAATACTTTTTTCTTTGATCACCGATTGCTTGAGGTAAAGAGAGTGTGGTTGAGATGTTAGTCAAATGAAATGATATGTAATACTTTCTGATGGGAAATGCTGCAAAACTTTTCAAAGATCAAATGTGTCGTTGATACTGTTTCGTACTCATGAACAAGTGCAACCGCTATGAACAGGTATGAAATTTGTAATTGATGCGTGTTTTATTTCCATTGTGGAGTATACTTTTCCGTGTCAGCGAGAGATATTTTCTCAATTTAGTAACTTTCTAATTACTAAATTGAGGAGCTTCGTCTAAATAAGCATGTCACATATCTTGTATGTCACAAATATTAAAATTAGACGAAAGAGACTAGACGAACCCAAGTAACAATTGAAGTTTTACGACATGGTACAAGTGCAATCTAAGTTTTATGATTGGATATAAAACGAACATAAAAACCTCAATTGTTACTAGGGATTGGATAATTTTCATCGATAAACACATTACAACTTCCGGAACCTCATTGATATTAATTTCGATAACAACAGTTTCATTGTTCGATTGATCGATGAATTTCAGTGCAATGGGAGGACATTTTTATAGTTAACTGTAGCTTGTTAGGATTGACATTAATTATGTTAGTTAAAGAAATAAACTTCGTTATCTCGGGTACCACATAAATTGTGCTCGTGAATAGTACTCTGTTTTCAACGTAAGTTTAGGTCAAAATACTCCAAGAACATTAACTAACTTTTGCTTAAACTATTATGAGTTCGTGTCTAGTAGTTAGATTTTGCCTCGTTAGCAACGTGTGTAGGCATTGCTAGTTTAGAGCATGAGAGTTCATTGATAACCTCTTCAAATTATATCTTCTCGCAGCCAAAATGTATAGGTCGTAAGGATCCGATATAGAGTAATGCGGGTATGATATGATAGAACAGATGCCATACAATAAAGCACTGTTATCTTATGGAACAGCTATGATTAAAATGAAATTTAATAATATAAAATCAAGTGCAATTTTTAAAAGGGATGTACAAAGATACGAAATGCAAACCCCGGAGGCACGGCAAAATATGCATCAACCAGAATTTATAGTGTGTGAAACAGACACGGTTCTCTATGCCCCAGTCTGAGCCTCACACGTATACATCGTATATTGCACAAATTGACTTCTGATTGGATAATATTCGCCGGTTATTACATAATGTTATCTCACTTTTCAGTTTGTTTGTTTTGACTGCACGGTACGTTTTCCTGCGTCTTCTTATTGTTGATTTAGGTCGCTTTGAAGGTCAGACGAATGAATCTTCCGTGTTTTGGCTTTCAATTACTTTTATTAGACGATGGTTTCATACTACTTGTTTCAATTCAACGCTATCATAAGCGTTAATTTTTTGCGCCGACAATTTCGTAAACAGTCTGGTTATTTTGAGCATTTGGGATATAGTCGTCACACGCGATTCTCTAATGGTGTACGTAGATGGTGTGGGCAGGCAAAATATACTATTTTTTGTCTTACGACAGACGGATCAATATTACCTTACTAGTAATGCAGTGAACTCCATTATATGTAGAATAGTAATAGGCCTTAAATTATAATAGTAGTAAGAGTAGTTAAAATACCTGTAGTAATGTGGATGCCTGTTCTGACACTTGACTGCCGCTAAGCAGTATTAAAACAACCAAGGCAACATTACACACTTGAACTATTTGTGCCATTTTTCAACACTGGATAGTTTTTAGGACACGAAGTTGCAAATTGAACGCAAATGCCACGAATAGATTCCAAATACCACTGCAATACCCTTCTTCGATTGCATCAACTACGAAAGTCACTTTTCGGCTAGACACAACGTCTCTATCAGCACTGAATGGCCACCAATGTGATTGTAGGTTTTCTACTACACAGCAGGATTACAAATCTGATTTGACGAGAGTATACACCAACTATTCCGACTTGTGTTCTGTAGCGCGAGCTTCTTGTGAATGAATTTTTCGTTCCTGTTGCCGTAGAATTTATGAGCACCGAGCGAATCATCTGAGACCGGAGAGCATCGTCGCTGGTGAGCTTATGCTTTCGTTACTGAGAGTGGGGATGAACCTACCTCAGTTACGCAAACGGCAAGTAAGCATCAATGATATATGAATGAATGTTTTGCCGTTACACCGACCTTCTTCGATGCTTCCATTGGAAATAGGAGAGACGCCGGTGAGAGTATTCTATTCTACGGAGAATATCATGTTAGCGTTTTCATTTGTGCACTTCCCGGCCATTAGCGCATAAGCCGGCTTTTCTTGCATGAAGATATATATTGTCGGAGGCCTCTTTGATGACCACGTGCTGTAACGCACGTGTTTTCTGTGAGCCGTGGTGGGTGACGGAGACAACAATAATGGAAGCGTTGGAATGCATCATGCAAGCTAGGACAAAATTTCATAAGATTATAGACAACAGGTATTAGTGTTTGTTGCATTAGGATGGGAGCGTGAAGGGCGCGTAAATAAACTAACCAACATTCGGCGTTCATTACAAACTGATCGGGAGTCGGTATATTGTTGATTGATTAAAGGAACGCAATAACTGGGATGGGATAGAGTTTATGAAGTAGATGAATCTGTCGAATGCTGGTTTTACCTTTCGTCTTATAATGAAAGATTACAAAACGCTGCTACTTTCATACATCTTTCCAAAGCTCAGTTCGCTAAAAACAGTACAGCACTAGACTTAGTTCGATAAATTGGGACAATTGTGTTGTATAGTATTCCAATATTTAGTTTTTAGATATGATAAGAAAAATTATTAGTAAAAACTATACATAAATTTTGATTATACTACGTATAGCTGAAGACGATTCTCACGTCAATCAGAATCTTAATTAGAGTTAAATGCGGTGTAAATTACAAGGCGCCGCAAAATAAAAAAAAATATAATCCTTTTCAAATGATCTATTAAAACTTGTAGATCTGGTCAAATATAACACAAAAACATGTTTCATCAATTTAATATAGCCTCAAATTTTTAATTTATAGCCGAAAAACTGTTTTCAGTACTTTCGGCACTAAAACATTAGCTACGCGGGCATTTTTCAACCGATTTACATGCTTGAATGTTGTGGGAAGAAGAAGAATTGTCCTTCCCAACGTTATGCTACGTTATGTTCTTTTGTTAAAAATGCTATGCGGTTTTGGGACAACAATCTGAAAATAACCATTATTTTGCGATTTTTGGTGAAAAATGTGAAAGTTTGACACTTTTGTTAAGAAGCATCCTTGTCGTAATGACGATTTAAATAGAACATTTAATTCGTCATCCAACGACTTATATATCATCAAAATCAGTTGAAAATGGCAGAGCTTCAAAATTTTTCGCGATAAGAAACTTGCTCGCATGTACATGTAAGGGGTTGGTCTCATATGAAATTAACCCTAGAACTTTGCACTGGGATACAAATGTACCCCACGCCTTCTTTGGAACCGTGTGAAGACGAGAATTCGGCATTTACCGACCTGGGACTTTCACCGTAATTCAATTTTGAGTTCCTAGTAAGAGTAGAAAAAGGTGCTATAGCCAGTTTGCTTATAGCCTTCGTGGAACCAGGTGTCAAAGTTGGCGTGGGGTACATTTGTACCCCAGTGTACGGTTGCCGGTAGCGTTTCGTCAGGTAGAAATATGTCTCGTGACAATACCAGTTTAAATACTGGTTGTTTCACTATGTAAGTAACAATTAGTATTATATAATTGTTTTTAATCATTTATTCAATTAATTTAATTTAATTTTGAAGTAAAAAAATCGTTCTCATTGCTTTATTGTTTATTTTTTTATAGTTTTTGAAAAACAATGACTCGCAAGTATAATTTGTGCGCAGTAAATGCTACAACAGTAACGTTGCATGTTACCAATGTAATGTCAGAAACATTTTTTTTTCAATTCCATTTCCACCTCATTTTGGGGTATTTTCCAAAACCTGATTTTAAACTTTCACTATTCCAAATAATTGCACTTTTTCAAAAATATCGACATTTCATTTTATACCGCTTCTAGACCATTCTTTATCCCAGTTCTATTGTGGAAAACGCAAGTGCAACGTTCTAGAGTTAAAAAAATGGCTCGATTACGTATTCATTCAAAAATATATGTGCGATTTTTGAAGTTAATATTGGAAAAAATAATGGAAGATATAATGCTAGAATCCTACAGTGCACGACAATTTCTCACCAACCCCGTAGGATTTCATAAGAGTAAGTTTCTAATTAGGATAATATTAATTTAAGAATTAAATGTTTTCTCTAAATTTTTAATTAAACAAATACGCTTCTTTAGAAGAATGCTGGGCAATTTTCATAATTTCCATGCAAATATCGCAAAATAATGAATGTTTTCATATTGTTGTCCCATGAACCACTCATCTTCGTGAATGAAATTTGTTTTTCGTTGAAATGTGAAAGCAGATGTTTGCAGATGATTCAAAATTTTTCAAGGTGATCTCAACTGCAGCTGATTATTATGTGCTCCAGGAAGACATAAATGCATTGATCCATTTGTGCGAAGAAAACGGCGTGGAAATCAACGTATTGAAATTTAAAAGCATTTCATTTAGTAGTTGCGGTACTGTCGTCAGTTTCGAATACTCAATGATGAACGAGTCTTTGGAACGTATCGATACTATCCGCGATCTAGATCTAGATCTAGGAAATTGAGGTGCAACGACCACATAGGATTGACTACTACGAAAGCATTCTCCGTCCTTGGCATCATCAAAAGAAATACCACGTGTTTCAAAAATGTACATACATATGAAGTACATGATGCCTCGCAGTCTACTAGAGAACTTTTCCTATTTGGGCGCCATTGCACGCATGAAAGAGTTCAAAAAAGCTTTATTCGCTATGCACTTCGACGTCTGCCATGGAACGACCCACTTGACCTTCCAAACTACACCCATCGCACAGTGGTCCAAAACGCGAAAAACGTGATCGTTTTGAATAACTTCGAAATGGTTAGTTATAGCGATTTACTATATTCGGAAGAATTTATGACAATGAGACGCTCCATCTTTATAAGTCAAAAGTTTGATGATTAATCCTCCTACAAGTGAGATTCAAAATTTATTTCTCATATAATTAGAGATAGCGAATTGGTGTACTCTGCAAAGTTGTAGTAAATTCTTCTACAAGAAACTTTACTGAAGATGGTAATAGTCTATCTTTAATATTCTTTGAGATATAAAGCATTATTAGAGGAAATACCGAAAAAATCAATTTTTTCATTATAACTTCTTTCCAAGATTTTTTGGAAGTTCAAAATGTTCTACAAAACTATCACAATTGATGAAATACAAAATTTCGGTGAAGGAAGCAACTTAATATGTTGAGCAGATTCTGAGATATTCACGATTTTTAGTCGAAAAATGGCCTACTTTGCACTCAAATAATTCATGAACGGGCAAAAACGGGCAAACCACTATATATGTATTTGAAATTACAAGAAAGATGCTGCAAGATTCTGTATGAATCACTTGTATCCAGTTGTATCCATGGCTCTGGTAGCTGTATTTAAAGAATATCATTTATTAGTCTAAAATATTGATACGAAACATATTCGATAAAACTGTTGAGCTACAGTGGTGGTACCTTCGGCAAAGTGTCGGGAAATATTCTTCTTAGAAACATTGCCGAAGACACCAGTTTGCCACATTTACTAGTTTCTTAGATATGGTGCAATATTTATGGAAAGCCTACTAAAAGCGATTCATTCGGTAATCGCGCATGCTTTGATTACTTGTTTAGCATTGTTACTGTATAGCGTTACATATTCGGTGAACTGAAGAGTGGGACTATGTTCGGCATTCTATGTGGAATGTTCTCACAAGAGACATTGTCGAAGACAGCAGCTTTCTGTCTTGACTGGTTTTTAGATACAGTGCATTGTTCGGTGGTACAGAGAGTAATGCGTTGTCTTATGAGCCATATAGTCGAATCCTAACAAGAAACGATTTTAAGTATAAGTAGGTTGTGTATTAGCTCTGAAATCGGTTGCAAAGTTTGTCAACACAGAAGGTCAAGTTCCACAATAGAATGTAGTACCAGGGCTTGGAACATTAATATAAGCAAACCGTTTACGTTTGCTATGAACGACTTGACAGTTGAATATGTATTATTATGAAAGAAAGCCTTTTAAAAATTTGTTTATTGTCCACCATCGCGATTACTGCAAATACAAATCATTCGATCCAATAAACAACAACTGACGTAACGCTATACAGTGACAATGCTAAACAAGTAATCATGGCCGGTTGTCACGGTAAAGATAGATACGTCTACCTTTATCAAGGACACATGATAGTGAACTCGAGTGATTCGTAGTTATTCTGCCTAAGCTCGACCCTCATTATCAGAAGGCAAAAATTAAGCCCGCACGATATTAAGACTGTTCTAATGACCCTGCCACTTCTAGTTTTCCGATCTGTTTACTTCACATCCTTGCTCTCACTTGAGTACTATGGCTCTAAGTTTCATAACTTTCCCTACCCAGTAATCTCTAGCTAATTGAATGTCGTTAAAACGTAAAAAAAGAAAATGTGACTAACATAGTCGAAATAAAAAAGGGGAAACAAGTAATCAAAGCATGCGCGATTACCGAATGAATCGCTTTTAGTAGGTTTTTCATAAATATTGCACCATATCTAAGAAATTAGTAAAGGTGGCAAACTGGTGTCTTCGGCAATGTTTCTAAGAAGAATATTCCCCGACACTTTGCCGAAGGTACCACCACTGTATCTCAACAGTTTTACCGAATATGTTTCGTATCAATATTTTAGACTAATAAATGATATTCTTTAAATACAGCTACCAGAGCCATGGATACAACCGGATACAAGTGATTCATACAGAATCTTGCAGCATCTTTCTTGTACTTTCAAATACATATAGAGTAGTTTGCCCGTTTTTGCCCGTTCATGAATTATTTGAGTGCAAAGTAGGCCATTTTTCGACTAAAAATCGTGAATATCTCAGAATCTGCTCAACATATTAAGTTGCTTCCTTCACCGAAATTTTGTATTTCATCAATTGTTATGGTTTTGTAGAACATTTTGAACTTCCAAAAAATCTTGGAAAGAAGTTATAATAAAAAAATTGATATTTTCGGTATTTCCTCTAATAATGCTCAATATCTCAAAGAATATTAAAGATAGACTATTACCATCTTCAGTAAAGTTTCTTGTAGAAGAATTTACTACAACTTTGCAGAATACACCAATTTGCTATCTTTAATTATATGAGAAATAAATTTTGAATCTCACTTATAGGAGGATTAATCATCAAACTTTTGACTTATAAAGATGAAGCGTCTCATTGTCATAAATTCTTCCGAAGATAGTATATCGCTATAACTAACCATTTCGAAGTTATTCAAAACGATCACGTTTTTCGCGTTTTAAACCACTGTGCATCGGTGCCTGCTAATTTACTTTGAACCTATTGCTGATCTAAGAGTGAATATGCAGCGTCTCTTTTGATAGCCAGCAACAATGATTGTCCTGCACTCCTACATGAACTATGCGTCAACATTCCATACCGCCAGAATCGAAATCATCAATTTCTTCATGTTTCCTGCACATCGAACCACCTATGGAAAACAAATTGTCTGTGGGGCATTTTACGCCAAAGATAAATAAATAAAAACCGCATAGTATTTTTAACAATAGAACATAAAAATAGTATTTTTGCTATAAATCAAGATTTTGAGGGTTTAGTCTTCGTAGTCGTTTAGTCTTCAGCTGAATGGAAAATATTTTTTTCTATGCGTTCATATTGCTTGGGCGCCTGTAGAAGTTTAAGAGTGTTAACAATCAGAAGTGCGACGGATGTGACGGAATAATATGACAAGCCCGTGCGCAAGGGGAGGGTTTTGGGGGCTCCATTGAGAGTTTTGAAATACCTTTGAAAATTTATAAACTTACTGATATTTGTTCATAGTAGCAATTCTATTATAGGAAATATGGGGGAGTGGAAATTTTAAAGTGCACTTTACCAAGTAATTCGATTTGATTAATCGATGAAACAAAGAACCTAAATACACCAAATAAAGGTAAACTAGTCTGAGAAATCCGAAAATGATGTAATTTTGAATAATAAAAAGGTAGGAAAATAATCCCGAGCAAAAAAACACTAATAACATAAAATATAAACAAAAGGATATTATTTCGCGGATTTGAAGAATTGCTAAAAAGTTATTATAACAGGTTTATTACCCTATGTTGGCCCAAAAATTCACATGTTTAAATCTTTTCACATAGATAGATAAGTTTATAAAGTTTTTTATATAGGAGTATTTTCAAGGTACATTATAATAATATTTTAGTTCATTTATCACAAATCCAAAGAGAAGTTATTCAAAATTTCAACCAATTTCGGAAGGTTAATTCACAAAGATAGTTTTATCTCACTTACGATTGAAGTAGGATTATATTCTACTTCAATCGTAAACAGATATTAGAAAATAGGAAACAAGTATTATGCCCATGTCCTAATGACATATGTGCTAACAAACTTTGTAATCATTGAAGTCGACATACATAAAAATGACTTCTCGATCAAAGGGATGCGTGTTTGTGAAAAAAGTTCTCTAAATTTAAATATTAAACATTACATACACATAACTAATTGAATTCACCGAACACAAATACATCACAAATTAAAAAAATTATTTTCTGATACCAATTATACATACAGCGCTGTTCGAAAAAATAGCAGCGCAAATATTTTTCGAATTTAATGTAAAATACTACCATACGATCTATTCTCCAATAACATTATATGTTTTTGTAAGTGACCTATAGTACGAAGAGTAGAACACGCCACCATTTGGAATAATTGGCTTATTGTCTACGAAACACAGCTGTCAATTCGAAAGAAAGTCGATATAAAGCTGTTCGTAAAAATAGCAGCGCTACCACAAAAGGTTTTCAAATCGCTAAAGTTTCCAAGATTTTCAGTTTAGTCAATCTATTTTGTTCGGAATAGTACTCCTACGCTTACTATTAACCCGAAATTATAAGTTTTCGTATTGTAGTATTTCACGAAAATGGGTCGTTCGAGGCACTGTATATTCGAGGAGAGCAATCTCATCAAACAGTTGAATGCTAGTGGAAAAACATACCGTAAAGTTCAAGAACTTTTACAGTGTTCTGCCACAACGATACACAATGCATTTCAATGGACAAACAAATGTGAAACTAGCGGTAGATACCGAACAACATCCGCTTAAACTTAAAAAACCGATGGGTCGGACCTGGAACATTTTATTGCAACGTCAACGAGTAGAAAACGATTGATTAAGACAGATTTGCCGAGTCCGAGAAAAGTACCACTACTCACAATACGGCACCTTCACAATCGTCTGAACTTTGTCGAATTTCACTCCAAGTGGACCGTCGAAAAGTGGCGTAAAATTTAGTGAGCTGATGATAGTAAGGTGGTATTATTAAAATCGAAAGGTAGGCGTCAGTAGGTTAGACGACTATCAGGAACTGAATTTTTATCACTATACACGATGCGAACATAAAAAACATATTCACCACTCGAAGAAAAAAAAAACGCTTGCGCTGCTATTATTTCGAACAGCACTGTAAATGTTCGAAAAACGTTAGTTTCCTAGATCGACGAACAAATAAATAATAGTGTCCATATTATATAAATATTTGTTTTTCCAAAATAGTTCTTGAACCTTAGGAAGAACAGTTTAAAACTTGTCTCGTTTAATAGAGATGCAAGTTTCCGTATAGTGAGTACATCAGTGATATTGATTTGTTTGTGGTAATATTGTTCTACCAGAGAAAAAAATATCCCGAGTAAAAATATTTATAATTTGAATTAACGCGAAATTGGCTAAACGTCGGTCATTGGTGTCATCGGAGGTATTTATTAACGTAACAAGTCTCTCCTTCTGATACTGTAAGTATAAAGACTCATCCCCCTTAAAGTGAGATATCTTCTGAGAGCTATTCATTGAAACGTAATCTTCAACTAATTGTTTTAGACCCCCCGATAGAACATTTCAAATTTTGTCTCAGATGAAAGAGGAGTATCTAAGCTTTCGATTAGTGAGTACCTCAGCAATACTGATTTTTTTCTAAATATTGTTCTACCAGAGACACCGTGATTATCCTACATAATCAGTAACTACAAGGTGATTCAAGAAGAGTTTTTTTTCAACAGAGCATTTTCTAGTGGTCAGCTGGTGATAACAGCAAACTGCCATGCTATCGTTGTTCAGTATTGTATGCCATTTCATAGTGGAACGACTTACACCGGCTCACCGTCTTCAATTTGTTCAATTGTATTACAAAAACCAGCACTCTGGGGTTTCGCTCCGACCATACGATGGACGACAAAATTGGCCAACTAAATCCATTAATCACCATACAATCCAAAAGTTAGTGTTACAGTTCATGTTAATGGATGATAGGCGACCAAATCGACCACATCCACTCCGCAGTGAAGAAAACATAGGCGGTGGCCTAGAATGTATGCGATCGCGATCGCGAAGAATTGATTCGACGCTATTCTCAACAGCTTGGTTTGTCGTATGCAACAACATGGTATATTTTACGGAAGTATCTTGGTTATCGAACTTGAAGCCCGTAGTCTTGACAACATTTGGTTCCAACAGGACGGCGCCACGTGTCACACAAGTAATGTAACAATGGAATTATTGCCTGAAAATTTCAGTGAAGGTTTGATTTCTCGCCGTCGACCTGTCAATTGGCTGCCTAGATCATGCGATATCACATCTCTAGACTTTTTTCAGTCAAAAGTCTACGTGGATAAGCCTGCAACGATTGAAGCATTAGAAGTTAAAATTACTTGAGTAATTTGCCATATACCATTTCAAATGCTCGAAATCGGACCATACTAATGCACCACTTCAAGCGCTACTATTGTAAACATTTAAAACAAATTGTTTTCAAACAATAATTAGTAAAGAATGTTCTTTCGGGTGATAATAAAGATTTCGCGATTTAATTTATTCTTTTCGTTTTTTGCTAGTTTGAAAAAACCTATGATGAATCACCCAGTAGTCAATGAACATTATTGAAATAATATGGAGTAAAAAACGTGTACTTTAATGAGAGTAAACATCAAAATAACTGATAAAATGATTGAGTAGTTATCTGTTGAAATTAGTCGGATTGTTTAACCGCTGCTGCAAAAGTCGGATCGTTTAACTGCTGCTGTCAAATAATACTGAATAAGCTGGAGTGATTCATCTGATTCGACACATAACATTTCAACAATATAACATGACGCTTTTTCCAATACTACGCACAAGCCCGCATCTAGTTTGTATTTACACTTATCAATGAATGAACTAGGATGATGAACGAAATTCCAACGGCTGCTCAGCCACAATGACGCGCAATAATTTGTTGACGTTATAATCATTGTGACCGATGAGACAGCAAACACAAAGATGCTGCATGCGGATTGGCTGACGCGCGACAAGCCTCCAACTCACGCCATTGGCATGTTTTCACCTAGTGTATCTACTTGATGAAACCGGTTTGAGCGTCTTCACAATTTCAAGTATAATAAATCTGCTAGAGAATCTCTTTGTTATCTCAAAACATTGAATTGTATGTTTCTTCAATACTAGGCATATTACCGTGCAAGCCCTTGGCAATAGCAAGAAACCACTCAACTAATCATACTGCGAAAACGACTATAGAACTAATTCTAACTACGCCGTGACTAAAACCTAGATGAATGGAAATTTTTAACCTTTTCGGGTTGTGGTCGTACGCGCAAGCAAAATTAGGAATGGAAATTTTCGGATGATCCTGTGTGAGCATGAATCATAGGAAATGAAGTGAGAATTATGGGTGAAGGCGAAAACGAATAAAGGAGGTCATTGATTGATTGCTGTTGGCATTATTAGTGTGTATTAGCATATAGGAATGATTGCAATAGTGTCATGCAGACATGTGTTGCGTCATGTCCCAAGTAGCAATTGCAACTTGTTGAAAGTTTTAAATGTTGCACAACTGCTACACAATATCTTTTATTGTTGGATATATTTGAAAAGAATTTCCACGGGTTTTTAAACAGATTGTACAACTATGTAACTATAGAGCTGACCAATAATGTTAAGTATGCAAACATCAATAACGGTTGTGAAACTAATCAGAAACTTTGCTAACTTGCACAAACAGTCTAACAAGTTGCAAATGCCTCTTTCTTTGCCATTCCACCCTAAAACAGAACTGTCCAACTACCCAGTGCTCGACAAATGGCACAGCTATTGTTTTCATTATTTTGCTGCAATTAGGAACATGTTGCACAACATACAAACAAAGTGCGCTTTTTCCATAACATAGTTGTTACCAAGAGAGTTACAAATACTATACAGTAACAAAGCGTGCTACTTGGGGTGTTTATTTGGTATTAAAGTAGCATCACAATTACAGATAGTTGGGTCGAAGAAAAGACAACCCTTAGTCTGTAACGGTGGGTCGTTTCCGTCCTTGCGAAAATCAAACGTACACTAGGCACAGACATTTGTTGTACAGGGAATGGTATAACCCTTTGGACATAACCCCTTATCTTACAAAGGGGTTTTCGGGGTCGCTGATTCTGATTCTGAAGTCGAAAATGTAAAATTCAAAATGGCGGATCCAATATAGCGATTGTGCTTGGCTAAATGTTGTTTTTGTATTTTTGCCTAAAGCGTCTTACAAGGAGGATTTTGGGGTCGCTGATTCTGACATCAGAAACGTAATCAGCTACCCCAAAAACTCTCGTAAATTAAATTTTATGCTCATTGTAACAAAACTCGCTAATTTCGTAAAAAAAAGGTTGCCATTGTGTAGCCCCCATCTTGAATTTTTAAATTTGGTTATCAGAATCGTAATCAGCGACCTCAAAAAACACATAATTTTTTTATGCTAACTGAGAAGTTATCCCTGTCTCTCAGAATCTTTTATGGATCAACATAATATTAAACTTCATTTTGCATATTTTGATATTTTTTTCGAAAAAACTGACCTGCGAAAAATTCTGCAAAAAATCTATTTAGTTTAATGTTTGAGACACTTGCAAAAAAATTGTTAGATCTCTAGGACTTTTAGTTCAGACACAGCCGAATTTATTGTAAAACAACGAGATTTTCGAGTTATAATTGTTTATAACTAATAAGTAATTAACAAATTCACATAATTATTTTTGCTAGTTGTACCACAGACTAACAGACATAACACTATGAGGAAAGTCCCTCAAAAAACATCGATCCGACAATTTTCCCAGAACACTAGTTCCACCTTTTATTCACGGTCCCAAACACTCATTTGCTGGTGGGTTACCCCTCAGGTTCGGGAACAATTTTTCACTAGTGGTCTATCCCCCATATGCTTGCTCATATGTCAGTGGCGCCATAATTGCAAATGTGGCTACAGTCCCAACTACAAATATATTTAAAATGAACGTTAAAGCGAACGAAGCATTGTTTTCGAGTGTTATGTCTGTTAGTCTGTGGTTGTACTCCTTACATCCTTAAGAGTTCTTTAAAAGAAAAACAATGCATTTATATGTCAACGCTAACTAGAAATCCAATAAAGGGTTAAGAAACAGATGCTAGCAAAACGCATAAACATAGGCGGCTTCAGTTGGCTGGGAAAGCGGGGGCACACCTTCTTGACAAAATACCATCGGAAGTTTTTCTTAACACGATTCGTATTTAGAGATCAGCGAATAGTTGAATAAATCGCACCATCCTTTAATACAATTACTATTCTTTTGCCCCACTAATCTTCAAGGAGTCTATTTCATCATTGATCCTTTTTACCATAAACACCACGTTGTGAACTTTTTTGTGTTGTTCCAGTAAGTCAAGTCAAATCTGATGGAACTGAGCAGAATAGAATGGGTGAGTTGAAGGGTTTCGCTATAGCAGGTCTGTAAGCGAAACAAATTCAAAAAGCATTTTCAGTAGTGTCAACGTACACTCGTGTTGCTTCCCGTGCAAAGTCAAACATCAGAATCACAGAAAAAAAGAAAAAAATTGATATTAGCATTAAATTTAAATGTTAATTTTATATTTAATATTATGATACCCAAATATGACCTAAAAATTGTTCTCAGTTTTCTACGTTTATTTGTTTATTTATTTCAAAACATCAAATTTATTACTTGTTTCGTTATCAACAAGTAATTCCAACAACTCATTAAATTTTCAATTTACTTTCGCGGACTGCATTAAATTCAGTTTGATATCATTGGGTAATTTTTCTGGTCCAATACCACATATAAATTCTGCATCCTTAAAGAACAGCGTGTAAAGTAATACAGTACATATATTGCTTCTTGTGTGACTACTGATTTGTTGGTACACTGAGTTCTACACACCAAAAAATAATGAAATTTAAACGTCATGTAAATCAATACGAATGTAAACATACAACGATTGAATCAAAAACCTGATTGAAAATTACGTTAAAATCAATTGGAGCATCAAACAGCATACAATTTTACACTTTCATTCGTGTAATATTACATGTCATTCATTTTACAGAAGTATTCGAGTAAAAATGCATTGAAGTGCATTGGTTTTCCGTTTAAAGAAACTGTAATTTTCAATCACCGTGTAAAATTATAATAAAATTCGTTGAAAAAAGCACGACAAGTCGTGTGTATTTGCGGTGGAACTTCATTTTACATTTATATTCATGCTCCAAATATGTGCATGAAAATAAACTTAAAATTACAACATATTTTTTTCTGTGCAGGTACCATTTTGCCAGACAAATAAAATGCCAGTCAGTCAGTAGGGCCAAGTCCACCTTTGCATTGGCTTTCTTTACATTTTACTAATTTTCACAAATTCAACGTTTCACGAAAAGCAGATTTCTTTAAAATTGAGACAAATTGAGCTCATCTGGTTGACAAAGCTGTATTATCGTGCAACATGAGGCCAATCTATGTCGCCATTCACCTCTGATACAGAACTCCTATCTCTTAGCTCCCCACGGTGCCAACTGGAGTACAGGCCACCTTTGCCGTTTTTGCTTAAACTCGGAAGTCGGTCGGGTTCTATACCCCAACCGCTGACAGTTCATACACTTCGTCAGGTTGGCGGATTGGAGCCTGTCTCGTTTCATTTCGAGCGGAAGTGACATTAGTAAAGATCGGTTATGATCTGTGAAACTGCTGTGTATCCGTCTTGCAGAGTGAATCTTTCGGTACAGTTAATGGTTATTTTAGGCAGTTCTACATTATATCTTGGTTTTCTTTTGTAGGCTCGGTTGGTATACCTTCCTCGATTAATATTTTTTTCTCAATCAATAGTTGTTCGGAAATCAGCCCCAAAAAGATTTTAATCTGTCGAGTATCGATTATCAGTGATCACCGGTCACTACGTACTGAAAAGTCACAGTTTTTATGAATCAAATTTCAAGCTAACAAACCCGTGCATCATATTAACGATCCTTTGATTTTCATTTCAATGTTCGATATTATCGTTCGTATACGTGTATTGCACAAACAATCCGATATGGAAAATAGGAAATACTTTCCTTGGTTTAGCTATCATAACTCTTTGTCTGTAGAACCTGTTATCACTCGATAGTTTTCAACCCAATAAATATATCGTAGAGAAGGAATAGCGAAATTTGTTTAAATACTGTCGCAATAAAAACTAAACAAGATCTTTCTTTTTTCGAGTGATCGTGATATAGAACTAATGTGTATTATCTCTGATCACTTTATGATTAGTGAGACAGTTTGAGTATGGACTTATTATAAATACGGATACTAGATATTCTTTACATAAACATATATGCCAAATAGCCTTTGCTTGGTGGTACCGCGGCATGGAGCTGGTTTTGAATATTATTCTTCTATCCAATGGACAATTGAAGGTTCGAATCCGCATCGGAATATAGAAACTAGTGTTTATGACGACCCTTTATGGCGTGAATCGGTATACAATTCCTGTCATGTCAATGCTTATTTATGTCACTTTTATTATGTGACCTAATGTTCCTAAATATTACGTTTGTGTATTTTATCAAAAAAAAATTGCGTTCTCAACCCAAGAAATTCATTTTGCACTATTCACGAGTTCTGCCAAAAAATCCCCACATTATTTATTCACAAAAATTGTTATTACAAGAATGCATCTAACTTTCATAAACATTTTTTCGTTAATGTGGCGAACAAAAATATCGTTCATCAAGCGCCCATTTGTTCATACCACAATCTTATATAGCATAATACCAAAATCTTTCTAGCTGTCAATAGTGGTGAGTAGGTCAAAATAAAATCGATTTTGCCAGATCGATCCATTTAATTTTAAAAAATAGGTGTTTTCAAACATCGATCTTACAAAATCGAATGAAAAAAAATATAATATGCTAGAAAATACGAAAACTTTTCAAAGATGAAAATGAATTCGTGCGACCAACGAAATCGTTTGTAATATACACATTTATTAAAACATTTATTAAAACAAAAGAAACATTTCGTTTCATTCAGGAAAAATGATTTCTTTATCAATTTTATATACGTGCAATGTAACCAAATATGTAAAATTTAAGCTCACGTTCGTTCATAAAGCGGCCATTTTTAGTACATGAAATGCACAAAACCTACTATTTACAATGCACAAAAATGCTTTGTTGCAGAAAACGACGAATGAACTCCTGCATTGCACGATTATTTTCATAATATTTACGAATTTATAATTTCAATGAGATACGAAATTACAGAACAGGAGTGTCACGTGCCATTTAGCACCGCAACTTTTAAGCCCTTTGGTTCACTTCTCGTTCCTTTTAGTACCACTTCCTCGATGAGCCATTCAACTTCCGATTTGCAAGCGAACTACTCGGTCTAGTTCTCGACAATGGATCTAACCTACTCCGACGGAGGGTTCCCTGGCGAGAGAGGTTCTCCCGAAACCAAGCCAACAGCTCGGCGATTCCGTTGGAACGAGGCGTCTGGTTCGCTGGTGCCCCGACGACCCGCGACTGATGGTGTCCCGTCGCGGTATGCTCAGGCTAGCCCCAGGCGATAAATCTAGCTTACGCCGACAGAGAGGTCCCCGACGAAAGAAGTTCTCGCGATCCTATGCTTCTTGGTGTTCGCTATATTTCTATCTGGTCAATCGGTCGGATGCCGTGGTCAGTCGGACGATTCCGGGTGGAGCGTAGCTTCCGGTTCGCTGGCGCCCCGGCGACCCATACCCAGTGCTTTATCGCGGTCTACTCGACTAGTCCCCGGTGGTGAATCTAGCCTTTTCTGGCGGAGAGTTTCCCGGCGGTGATGGCTCTCCCGAAACCGTTACTTACTGTTCATCACGCCATTTGCGCTGTAAGGCAGTCTTGATCTTGACCATTCTGTTTATCGTGTTCCATGTGGTCACGTCGCTTGTCAGTCTGTTGAAGATATTATCCGGGTTCATGTGCGGCCCTCCCGTTTCGAGCATCTCTCTGCTTGTTGCTTTGAATCTCGGGCATTCAAAGACCACATGCTCCAGTGTCTCCGGGTACAACGTTTAAAAATCCTTTTATGAGTGTCGTACAATAATATCAATTTATACAAACTCTTTGCGCAAGAATGAGATAAAATATTGTTTGTCACCTGTTGTTATTAAAAATTCGCATAGTCCGTTGGCTATTTGACGCCAAATTAAGATTTTTTTTCAGAAATCTGTGACAGACATCTTTGAATTCCAAAACAAGTTGATCGTTTCAGCATCCTGATAACAATAGATAATCTTATATGACGCCGTGAAGAACAGAATAGGATGAAAACACTACAAAGCGCATAGTATATTAAATAGCCATTTTTCAAATAATGGGATTTTCACCAACATCTTAGAACTTTCTAAACCAATGGTTCTCAAATTCATCTAATTGTATTCAATTACTTGATTAAAATCATTCTTGTCCTCAATTTGATATCTTAGCTTTTTGTTGGCGGCTGCGTTTCTAATTGGGCACCCCACTTTGACAAGTCGTCCGTCCAGTGTCAATTTTGAAATATCATTAGTCGTGCCAATTTTGACAAGCCGTTCCTTCAGTTTCAATTTTCACATTTTAACACGCAACCACCAGTAAAACTCTGAATACTCATTTGTTCATTTTATTAACCCTCAAAAAGGCAAGCTAAAATTGTGACTTCAAGAAGAAACGCTCATAAGCCCCAATGAAATCAAAAGCCTCTGAGACCCCTTGTCATTTTGAAGGTTAATTCCATGATTTTTGTTCGTTTTATTTATTTTATGCACTTTGAATATTGGACTAATTTTAAATATTTCAATTAAAACAGTCATTTCACTCAGTATTGTCATCATTCATGTTGTTCATTTGGGTTAATTTTATTCATTTCGTATATCCAATAGATTCTTCATTTGGATAAATTTTGATCAGTTTATTCATTTCATGCATTTAACTTTTTTTATTCACTGTTTTCATTTTATGCATTTTATCTATTTTACAGTTCATACATTTTCTTCGGTGTCTTCATTTCATATTATTTTAACAATATTTTTTTTCCCTTTTTTTTTCTTTCGACTATGTTAGTCACATTTTCTTTTTTACGTTTTAACGACATTCAATTAGCTAGAGATTACTGGGTAGGGAAAGTTATGAAACTTAGAGCCATAGTACCGGTTGTCACGGTAAAGATAGATACGTCTACCTTTATCAAGGACACATGATAGTGAACTCGAGTGATTCGTAGTTATTCTGCCTAAGCTCGACCCTCATTATCAGAAGGCAAAAATTAAGCCCGCACGATATTAAGCCTGTTCTAATGACCCTGCCACTTCTAGTTTTCCGATCTGTTTACTTCACATCCTTGCTCTCACTTGAGTACTATGGCTCTAAGTTTCATAACTTTCCCTACCCAGTAATCTCTAGCTAAATGAATGTCGTTAAAATTAAACAATATTAATATTTTTCATTTATTCGTTTTAATTATTTCATCCAAATTATTAATTAATCATAATTTAATTTTTTCTATTAATCCATTATATCCTTATTTCATTCATTTCAATTTCATACGCAAAAACATCCATGTTTCAATGCGTAATATCTGTAGAATTTCGCCATCTATCAGCTTTATTATTACATTAATAGGAAGATTACACCTCGAAATTGTCGAAATTTTTGTCATTTTAAGTTGTTTGTGTGACGGCTGAAACGTAAGCAACACATTTTATTTAATTTACTTGTTGTAATTAGTGCTAATTATTCCACCTAGTGACAAAACGTGAAAGATGTGAAAAAAAGCGTTGCCGATCGCAAAATCCGAAGAAATATGAGAAACAATATAAAATTTGTTTACATTCGTGCGTATGAAATTTCATACGCTGTTATAATACGATATTTTTTCTATAGAAAATATCTGCTTCCCGGTAACCCTGAGGAGCTGTACAATTTTCTGATTGTATGTTACGAAGGGTCTTTTGATAATCTGTTGACATCAGAAAATGAAATCGATTTTGTTATTGTGCTTCTAAATGATGAAATAGAGAGTGACGTGGATTCAGAAACTAGTGATACGGAGGAGAGCCCTTCCGGGCTTAGCGAACGCGTGATTGTTGAGTGCAACGGTAATTTGGAAAGTTCAGAAAAACAAAAATGTTCCCAATGAAGCAAGAAGCGAAAAATTAAACATTGGAAAAACTTAAATTGTCTTGTGATACGAATGAAGTCGTTGTTTTTAATGAACATTTATCGAATCTCAGTGATTCCTGTTATAAATGTAGATATGCTCCAGTTGATATATTTCGCCACTTGTTCGATGTAGATTTCATGCATTTCAAAAAGGAGATACAAGATATCTTGCAACCTTATCATAAATGCATACATTTCTAGGTATCACTGTAAGTGATATTGAAACATATATTTGATTATCTGAATTTTTTCTGTAATAAGTAGTTGAAACATGTATTTGATTATCTAAATTTTTTTTTTGTATAATAGTTTCCTGCAACAGATTTTGAAGATAAAAATAATTACCAAGTTTTGCGTGAAAGGTGGCTTGATGCATCGAACCTATAATGAGACGAAACGCCACGAGAAATGAGAGGAGTGTTAAAATCATTCGAAAAAGCTGATATTTGAATATTCTGGCAAGGTTGAAGATATTATTCGATGTTATACTAAATAAAACTATCATAGCCATCTTTTCTCATTAATGAGTTTTGATACCATATCAGCCCAGCGTATAAAATTTCATATATTAGTTTTCTTTACAACAAAACATTCCAAAGCGAAGTATTGCATAAATAACTAAAAGTTTTAACATGGCTGGGTTATAATGGGTTAATCCTATCACATTTTAGTATTGTTTAATTTAGCATTTTAATAATCTAATTCATTTTATTTTGTTTCTTATTTTTACTTATTTTATTGATTTTATTAATTGTATCTATATTATTTATTTATTTTATTCATTTTCATATTACGTATTTTTCAATTTATTTTAGTTTAATAATTTGATCCATTTATGTTTTATTTATCTTATTCGTTATAGTTATTTTATTCATTTCGTTTTTTGTTTGTTTATTTTATTCAATTAAAACATTTATTTCATTTTATTAATTCGATTACTTCTATTTATTTCATTTATGTTGATCATTAATTCTAATAATCTTATTACCATTACTAATTTCATAAATTTGAGTTACTTTATTTGTTATAATAATTTTATTCATATGGATTGATATAATACGGGATAAAACCGATGCCGGGCTTCTTCAGAGGGAACTGGACAGTTTTAGTGCGTGATGTGATCTAAACAGAATGGTTTTAAACCCGAGCAAATGATCAATCGTTACGTTCACGCGGAAACGCCATCCGACTCAGTTTAACTACCATTTCTTCGGCTCGAGCATTCCAAGACACTCTCACATCAAAGATCTCGGAGTCATCATGGATTCGGTACTAACGTTCAAACCACATACTTTATACATCGTGGATAAGGCATCACGACACACAGTGGCACCTGTTCATATAAAGTTGTGACAAAATTTAAGAAATGGGTTTATGAGGCTAAAAATCGGGTTTTTAACTAATTTTGGGTCGCTGACACCTTTTCTAAATCTGAAAATAAGGTTAAAAAAATTTACAGTAGAACAGTTTTCGAGTTACAGTGAAAAAATGAATTAAACCTTTAAAATAAAAAGTACGTTTAGTAAAATCCAAATATCTTCGGTTATAGTGTATCGATATGAAATATTATTATGTTGAATTAAAGATAATTGTATGCACTTTCGATCGTTAGAACATGTTGTTTTAAAGCGACTACTGGTTCTGACGTCATTTATGAATCTTTTGGGATTTTTCTTAATTTTTCGTCATCTTTTGAAGAAAAATGAGCGTGTGATCAATATTTTCGGCAATATAAAGCAATCCTAAAATTTTTATTTTTATGGGAAATTAAAGCCTGCTAAAAACCAATGAAAATAAGCACTTGTTAGTTTGAATCCGATGAAAATTGCGAAAGTTATTCAATTTTTTGTAAAATGGCAATTTTTGCGTTTCCGTCTCGATTCCAATTTTTTCTAGGGCTTGTTTAATAATATATAAGGGACTCTCTGTCAGAATTCTGTTAAACAAGTAAATGGAAGAATTTTGAAGGAATTTAATGTGGGGAACTCGTTTATCCAAATAATTAAAGACTTCTGATAACAATAATTTTAAGGATCAATGAAATTTTAAGTCATCGAATGATTGGTATGCAATACTGCGTGTAATATTTACAAGTGTATTACATAAAATAACACTCTTATGATACAAAATTCGTTGTAAACTAAACCCGCACACGTTATAAAATTCGTATTTAGAAAGTTGCTGGCTTCTCAACTGGGTTTTGTACAATGTTAATACAAATTATACGAATCCGTAGAAATATGTGATACTACATACGTCAAGTATTATAAAATTAATAATTCATAAAACTTTTAATTTGTGTTCCTTCATAGAACATCTAGTGTTTTGAAATTATGTAGGACATCGAACAAGACTTATTTTAGGTCTAAAATCTCAGAATCTGAACTTAAGAATGATTTGAATAATGTAGAATATTTTGCACTTGCACTTGGATGTTTTACGCAATACATTGTAGTAGTTTGAAGTTCTGTGAACCACTACAGTAAAATCGGTACATCGTAGAAGCCAATGTTAATCCAATATGATTTCAAATTATAAACTTCTAGACGTTTTAATAACGTAAATAAATTGTTAGTAGAACAAAACGTGACGACTAGTGCCCGAACTTAGCATTTTGCACTGTGATAAGCTTCCGATGTGTGTATCAAGGCATTATGGAGCGTGCAGTTTACAACGTATTTTATACATATACGATTCTGTATGACACATGTAAATATTATTCGTATTATTAATGCCAAATTTTTGATGACATTACTCCACTGAGCCTGAAATTATTGTTATCAGAAGTCTTTAATCATTTGGATAAACGAGTTCGAGTATTACCTTACATTATTTTTTTTTTCAAAATTCTTCCATTTACTTGTTTAACAGAACTATGACAGAGAGTCCCGCCTATATTATTAAACATTTCATTTTCATCGGATTCAAACTAACAAGTGCTTATTTTCATTGATTTTTAGCAAGATTTAATTTCCCATAAAAATATAATTTTTAGGATTGCTTTATCTTGCCAAAAATATTGACCACATGCTCATTTTTCTTCAAAAAATGACGAAAAATTAAGAAAAAGCTCAATGGATTCGTAAATAACATCAGAACCAGTAATCGCACTAAGACAACATGTTCCAACGATCTAAAGTGCATTCAATTACCTTTAATTCAACATAATAATATTTCATATCGTTACACTACAACCGAAGATATTTGGA
This sequence comes from Topomyia yanbarensis, assembly GCF_030247195.1. NCBI lineage: Eukaryota > Metazoa > Arthropoda > Insecta > Diptera > Culicidae > Topomyia > Topomyia yanbarensis. Next base: position 156,401,724 of record NC_080672.1, read on the forward strand.
TTTTACTAAACGTACTTTTAATTTTCAAGGTGAAATTCTTTTCACTGTAATTCGAAATCTATTCTACTGTAAATTTTTTGGACCTCATTTTCGGATTCAGCACACGATTTTACATTGAAAATGACCACTAGCTTATTTAGTTCAGAAATGGTGTAAACTAGTGTAATAGTAGCCAATCACATCGGATAGCAGAAATAGTGGACAAAACTAGTAAAAATCACTAATTTTTCAGTAATATGATGTTCTTTAGGCGACCAATTTGTAAGAAGATTTATAAGCTACAGCGCGTCTCGATATGACTATTTTTAAAAACATAGACATAACAAAAATGCACAAGATGAGACCTTTACATCTTGAAACTGCACTAAATTCTGAGTCAGATTGATGATAAGTGACCCATGGGAGACCATCTCACAAATTGTATGACGTATAAAGATAAATTACTTATATCACAGAATTTCTAAATTGCTTTTCCTTGATACAGAACAAACGTGAAACATTTTTGCACAAAAATTTTACATTTATAGTTTAGAATATTCATTCTTCTTTCCAAAAAACTCAAAACTACTCCAATCGACCGTGTAGTTCTTGAGATATCTCCTTTTGAAGTTCGAAGGTACGAACAATTCGAATGAATTTAATTGAACAGAAATCCTCGGCATCACCTGCTTCAACGATATGTGAAAAATTCAGTTTTCATCCGATTATTATGTTATTTTTCAAATTTCATATTTTTCTTATAGTGCTGTACTAAAATGACTCTTGATATTACCTGATAACTGAAAAAATGCAGTTTGATGTATTAATTGTTGGATATGCGTATATTAGACCCTGTGAATAATAGGAAAACGGGTCCATCATAGGACTATTGATACGAGTTCGAATTATCGAATTTCACTAGGGAAATCAGATTGAAATGCTTTAAATTGTCATTATTTTGTTTGAAAGACTTGGTATCATCAATTGATAGAATATTACATAAAAAGTATTACTGGTATTATCCAAATTCTTTTAAATTGCACCATCTACTGCGGGGTCCATTACTAGCACATTAACCCTACATTTTATTCACCTTATTTATTTTATTCATTTTTCAGTTTATACATTTTATTCAGTTTCTTCATTTTATAATTATTATTAATTCTGTTCAGTTATTTCTTTGACTCAAATCAATTAAATCTATTAATGTTGTAACTTTTTCAATTGTTCATTTAATGAGCTGAACTAATTAGATTTTTGTAGTTTTTCGATCTGTATACTTCACATCCTTTCTCTCAATTGAGTACTATGGCTCCAAGTCTTCATAACTTTCCCTGCTTTCCAGTAATCTCTAGCTAATTAAATGTCGCTAAAAGTAAAAAAAAATAATTTGATTTATTTATTTAATTAATTTGATTTAAATTTATCATTTTATGAATTTGATTACTTTTTTCATTTTTCTGCTTTGTTATTTTGTTCTTATTTCTTATTCTTATTTATTCTATATCGTATTCATTTTATTATTCATTTTATTCGTGCAGAACTAAAAACTATGTTCATCACACCTCTAGTTGGGCGCCTACTTCGCATGAGTTCCGCAAACTAATGAATAATCCACATCCACGATACTACATAAGAACATATTGAACACTATAAAAACCACTCATATTGGATCCAAGTAATCGATACCTTGTGTTTGAAAGCTGTAGTGGTCGATTCGAGCTGTCGCGAGTATTTTATATTTCTCAGCACAACTTTATTATGTTGTTTTACAAAGATAAAACCATTTGATGCGTTGGTTATCGACTGGATGTTGAATAATAAGCAAAATAGTGCGCCGATCATTCAGGTTCCTACGATGTTCTACACCTTTCATACAAATTTGCTTAGTGTGCCGCCGAAGTCAATGTTTGTATGTATATGATTTATGGATTCCCAAACGGCTGAACTGATTGCCGTAAAAATTTATACATAGTAGGCATTTGTTATGGTGCGTTTTTGTGTGCTATTGATTGAGGATTATCTGCCCGTCAGATGGCGCTTCGGAACAAATTGCGTTTTTCTCCTATTTTGCTGAAAGTCGCAGCAACGCGCGATGGGTATTAGCTAGTTGGTCATATAGCGATATAGAATGAACTTGGACTCCTAAATCATCGATTGTGGTTTACTTTGCTTCGATTTAAGAACGTTACAGACGCTTTTTAATAAAGATCGGTAGAGGAACTGTGGGTAAGACGGACAGGTGGGGTAAGACGGACACATGGTTATTTTAGGGATATAACATTAAAACTTCAATTGTATTGTATGTGTACCCTATCGTTATGGGTAACCTTGAATTATGAAACACTTAGTAGGCTTTGTATACTGTTAAACGTGTACAATTTAAGCAAATATTGATAATCAGTAGTGCAGCTTCTTACGGATGTAATTTTCAAGTTACCGATTTTAAGGTTTATCGATATAATAATCATTTTTTTTGCGGATTTTTTCCTTTGTTTCGATAAAGTAACTCTTAAGTGTCATCTTCGTGGAAAATAACAGGTAAGTTGATTTATGCGTGAATAAGTACAAACGTTTAAAAAATATGTGTACTGGTGGGGTAAGACGGACGGTCTTGATTAATTCTATTGATTCATCCTTATATGAATGTATCGCATGCAGAAACGAAATTCTAACAGTCAAACGTGGAGAACCATCCAGTTAGCTGAAGTCTCACATGCAGTAGACTGCAAGATGTACGTTAATGTAATCGAGGCTAAATACGAAATTCCTAGAACATGGAAAAGGTAGACGACTTTGTGCAAGTCGCATACTCTGCCTATGTGTAATCTAGGAGCTGATGTTACCAATAACGCATTTAATATATAACTTTCCAGTTTTGTACAAGTGATTGTGACTGATCATTGGAACTGATTGTATAGCTCTCTTTATGATAACGGCAAAAGTGATATTAGAAAATACATCATTTGCTTCAACTCTAAATCGTGCCCCAAAACGTTATTTTTCACCTCGAATGGAACATAAATATTAAGAAGAATAATTATCTATTCAAAACATCCGTTAAAAAAAGAAAATTTTAATATTTTGTGTTGTGATCATCTTTTCTGAAACATGTCCGTCTTACCCCCACCATATGTCCGTTTCACCCGCTGTCTGGAAAAAGTGCAGATATTTCTTTGTTTTCTAATTCTTTAAAAATGATACTTATCGATTTTTTTTAAAATAATCCCTCTGGACACTCGAAAGCCAACATATGGAGCTACAACATAGAATATTACATGTTGACAAAAACATGCTCTTACTATGTTACATTTCAGTATTTCCTTGATATGTCCGTCTTACCCCCAGTTCCCCTATTTGATGCACATGTTTTGTCCAAAACTGTATTTCAACCCCGCGGTAAGGGAGATCTTTGACATTACACACCACTAGTTGTAATGCTGCAATTGATTCTTCAAATTTAAAGTCTAAAGCACCTTCATGATTTCATGTTGCAAATACATTGATCCCTTCACCACGGAAAAACTTTAACTGCGTCACTGCCATTTACTCCCTCCAATCAGTATCAAATACCTATGTTAAGTTTTTCGAGCAGCGTTCAAAGTTCAGAACATCCATTCAAATTGCGTTGATATTTACGCAGATGTTCATCATAGATGCGGAGGCATAAGAGATTTGTTATCAATATTGCCGATTTCTCGACTCCTTTATCACGCCCGGCGAACCCGCTTTGATTAGTTATGTGTAGTGTGGCAAATAAAATCATTCTGATGACATAATTCAATCAGCGCTTTGAGGCGCGTGAAAACTCAATAACTGCAAAACAACCAAACAAACGGCATCAGTTCTCGATTATCACCAACCCGATCTAGATTGCTCGCGTCAATACAAGAATTGATCATACTTCTCCGGTATGCTTCGTGTATGATTCTTCCAGCAAATAAGAAAGTTTGTTACTTGAATTATGTTCCAAATATTCTCAAATTTTCACTGAAGTGTCAGAGGTTTGCACAGTTTTTCTGTTTGATATTGATTTGGCTCATCCCAGGTCAATGAAGTACTGCATCAACATCATCAAATCTCTTTTGCTAGAACACTCGAACTTGTCCATCATAGGTGAATTTATCACTTCCATTATGATGCTAATTACTTGTGTGTTTCCGATTGCGCCACTCAGTATTTTGTTCACCGGTGATACACGTTTTAACACTATTCAATATTCGGCAAAAAAAATGTAAACGATACGATCTTGTTTTGAACGGAATACTGACGCATTTCATATTTTGATTGTCTGCATGTTCAGTCATCAACATTTTCATGAAAGCCAATAAACCCGAAGTCAAAACTAATAAATAGGTCATTAGCACGAGGAATGTGGAATGTACGAATCATATTCCTTTCCCCAAATGTTTCTTTGCGTAGCTCGGGCTTTGACTGATTGAATTGATTGTAGGGTTTGTATGTGATGGTGTTTCATCAAATATTTAATGTTTTATAGTAACTCGATCAACATATAAACAAATAGACGGCGCGAATCATGGAATCATTCTGTTGATATTGTATACGTTTTCGAAGGCGGTGTTATTGTTGACCCATCAGCATCCACGCGTAATAACCAATTGTCTCGGAGAGAGGCACATGTAGATTTATGTACACACATGCTCCGTCACATCCGGCGATGCGCAATAAAATCAATTATCAATAAATAGTTTGTTATCAGGAGGCGCGGGCTGTGTCTTTTCGACACGTTGTGAAAGTAATTGAATTATAATTTGATACAGTCTTTTGCGTTTTAATTTGCAATATGTTTGCTTGGAGAGCATACTCAACATACATATGCAATGAGTCAAGGACTCACGATTAAGCTGAACTCGCAATTATAAACTATAATACAGTGAAGACCCGAATTTATCAGCCACCGCTTTTGTCAGCTTCATATTAAAATTTATAGTTGATAGTTTGATGGACTCTAGCAGACGAACCACGTTGAATTCGAGTAAATCATTTCTTGGGCATATTTTTGTTAATTTAGAGATCCGAAATATGCAAAAATAAATTATTTTTTTAAGTTTTGCGCTGTTAGAACCCCTTAAAGGAAATTTGAACTAAATAATCAGAAAGGGTCATGAGGCTATATCTAGGGACCAAGGAAGAATATTTTAAGAGCTTCGGTTTATTAAAAAGAAAGAAAATTATGTGTACCGATTTTGTCAATGTCTCTGATTTTGTCCGATTTTGTCTGATAAAACATCAGCCAAAAAAATGGAGAAAAATAACGCTGCGTGTAATACAGCCTTACACGCAGCGTTTTCTCCATTTTTTGGCAACCAACAATTGTAAATGAATCCAATTTTTTTGAAACGCTGAAAAAATTATATCTTGTTAAGAACCATCTGAACAAGGATTATGCACAGAATATACAATTTTTGGAGCTTTGTGGTATTTTAGAAAAATGATTGCGCTTAAGGTGTCGGACTTGCCCCCGGTTATAAACTATATTAAAATAACCTCTAAGCTGGATTGGAATTAATAAATATTTCAAAATATGTCAAGTTAGTGGCTATTAATTGTGTATATTTGAGTGCTGAATTGAATGGTGTACTATAATTTCTTGTACTAGGTACTAGGACTCGCTGTGAGCTTGAATAATAAAGAAAAATAAAATCAATGCTCGATAAAATTTAAACAGTCATGATCACACACATTCGAAACTGCCAAATTTCGATGTCAAGTTACATTGAATAATTTCAAAACGTAAAACTGTTCATCCTTTCATAAAATAATTTTGGCGGTTAATCCTCCTAGAAGTAATTATAGAGAATGTACTCTTCAAGCAAATTTGGGTCGAGACTTAAGACGTTTTCGTAAATGCTTTTTCGTAAATGCTATTTCAAACAACTTTGTCGAAGACATGAATATCCCACATATCATACGTCTCCCAACCTTTGAACGGAACGGATCGTTATATTTCACAGTGGTGTTCGGTGTGTAAATTTCAGTGAGTGAAGGTCATCCTTTGTTCGTTCGTTAGCTGCCGTTCTGCTGGTGCCGGCAGTAAATCCAGTACATTGTTTTCGTTGGTGCGGAACAATCGACGTTGTTTGCAGATAAGTTTTGCTTGATTTTTTTTCCTCGTTTGCTTTCTTTCCTTTTCTCTACTTTTACTCTACCTTGTAATCAAATAATAAGACACATTCCTGTTTATATAACGCTCTGCCCTCGTGCTTAAATGGCCGAGGGCGAAATACCATCTGATGTAATCATGGAAGTCCCTGATCCCCCTAACACTCGCATTGCTCCCCGTATAAAGCAGTACCCAGAAGGTTCCTCTGGGTCATGGGTGGTATATTTTCGGACCGGAGAGAAACCGGTTAATATATTAAAACTATCTCGAGATCTGACTGCTAATTACCCGGCCGTAACTCAGATAACACGTGTTCGGGCAAACAAGATACGTGTTCTAGTCAATGATCTCGGCCAGGCAAACGCGATTGCTTGCTGTGAGCGCTTTACACGGGAATTTAAAGCGTACGTGCCTTGTGTGACCGTAGAAATCGATGGGGTAGTGTCCGAACCGGGCCTGAAATGCGAAGAACTGTTGGAGCACGGGGTTGGCTGCTTTAAGGACCCCTCGCTTGAACAGATTAAGATCCTGGAATGCAAACAATTGTATACCGCAAACACCGAGGGAGGTAAGACTACCTACTCTCTATCAGGCTCGCTTCGGGTGACATTCGCCGGGTCCTATCTTCCCAACTACATCCTCCTTGACAAGGTTCGCCTACCAGTTCGCCTGTTTGTACCGCGGGTCATGAGCTGCAGCAATTGCAAGCAGTTGGGCCACACAGCCACATATTGTGAAAATAAGAAACGATGCGGCAAATTATAAGGAGAGCATGAGGATGACTCTTGCGACAAAGAAACTGAAAAGTGTATTTGCTGCGGGGGCCCTTCACATGCTCTTAAATCATGCCCTGCGTACAAGCAGCGGGGGGATAAAATTAAGCGCTCCCTTAAGGAACGCTCGAGGCGTTCTTATGCAGAAATGCTAAAGAATGCTTCGCTATCTGTCCTGTCCGAAAATCCCTATGCTGGTTTGGCTAACGTTGAGCAAGAATCTGACGACCCACGAGAGGAAACATCTTTGGTTAACCCAGGGGAATCCAGGAAGAGGAGAAATCTAGCCTCCCCTAGATTGCCTCGTAAGGGTGCCAAGGTGTCGTCCCCTCAGAGTGCGCCAACTACAATCAATAAATCCAACGGAAGTGATGCACTAAAGCCGAACCAATTTGCTCCAGGACTTGGAAATTCAGTAACGGACTAATGTAATTTTCTGACATGGTGGACTTAATTTTCACAACTTTCAATGTTACTGATCCTCTTAAAAGCATTCTGATACGTTTTCTCCCGATAGTGCAAACATTTTTGAAGCAGTTGACTGCTAAATGGCCCCTCCTTGCAGCGATCGTATCCTTCGATGGCTAAGTCATCAAACGAGGTCACTGATTCGATCACTGTCTTACAGTAGAATTGCAGAAGTATCCTCCCGAAAATCGATTCCTTCAAATTTTTACTAAACAGTTTAAAATGTGATGTTATCGCATTATGTGAAACTTGGTTAACTTCCGATATAAATATCAACTTCCACGACTTTAATATAATTCGTCTTGCTTTCAACCGAATTAACCTCCCTTCGACAACAGGAATTGAAATTGTCGCTTGTCAAGTTCTAATGAAAGGCAAAGACCTTTGCATTGCTTCCATCTACATTCCTCCTAGAGCCTCGGTAGGGCGCCGAACGCTTTGTAATATCACGGAATCCTTACCGGCACCGCGGCTAGTTCTAGGATACTTTATCTCGCACGGTACGGTATGGGGTTGTCTTCACGATGATAATAGATCAACATTAATCCAAGATCTTTGCGACAATTTCAACATGACCATCTTAAACACGGGAGAAATGACGCGGATTCCTACACCACCAGCACGCGCAAGCGCGTTGGACTTATCGCTATGCTCGACATCGCTACAGTTACATTGCATGTGGAAGGTGATCCCTGATCCCCACGGTAGCGATCATTTGCCTATCGGAATTTCAATTGCTAACGGTTCAAGACCATCGGAAACAATCAATGTATCGTATGACCTCACACGAAACATTGATTGGAAGAGTTACGCGACCGCGATATCCGTTAAAATCGAATCCACTCAAGAGCTTCCTCCGGAGGAAGAGTACAGGTTTTTGGCTGGCTTGATTCTCGACAGTGCGAATCAAGCTCAGACTAAACCAGTACCCAGTGCGAATACCCAAGGACGGTCTCCCACCCTGTGGTAGGATAAAGAGTGCTCAGAGCTGTACGCGGAGAAGTCCACTGCATATAAGGCCTTCCGGGAAGACGGGTTACCCGCTAGCTATCAGCAGTACGCGTCGCTAGAAAGGCGAATGAAAAGTTTAATGAAAGCCAAAAAACGCAGTTATTGGCGCCGGTTCGTCGACGGGTTAACGAGAGAAACAGCGATGAGCACTCTTTGGGGTACGGTTCGACGTATGCGTAACCGAAACAGTACCAACGAGAACGTGGAATATACAAACCGTTGGATATTCGCCTTCGCCAAGAAGATCTGTCCGGATTCTGTACCGGTACAGAAAACGTACCGCGCCGCGTCTCCTCACAATACCGCGAACGAAACACCGTTTTCGATGGTGGAGTTCTCACTTGCTCTCTTATCATGCAACAATAACGCCCCAGGGTTAGACAGAATCAAATTCAATTTGCTGAAGAATCTGCCTGACACTGCAAAAAGGCGCTTGCTGAACTTATTTAACAAGTTTCTTGAGGGTAACATTGTCCCTCATGACTGGAGGAAAGTGAAGGTCATCGCCATTCAAAAACCAGGAAAACCAGCCTCCGACCACAACTCGTATCGACCGATTGCAATGCTGTCCTGTATTCGGAAGTTGTTCGAGAAAATGATCTTGTTTCGCCTCGACAATTGGGTTGAAGCAAATGGCTTACTGTCAGATACACAATTTGGCTTTCGCAAAGGCAAAGGGACGAACGATTGCCTTGCGTTACTTTCTACAGAAATCCAAATGGCCTATGCTAACAAAGAGCAGATGGCATCAGTCTTCTTGGATATTAAGGGGGCTTTTGATTCAGTTTCTATCAATATTCTGTTAGAGAAGCTGCACCAGCATGGTCTTTCACCAATTTTAAATAACTTTTTGCTAAACCTGTTGTCTGAAAAACACATGCACTTTTCGCATGGCGATTTAACAACATCGCGATTTAGCTACATGGGTCTTCCCCAAGGCTCATGTCTAAGTCCCCTACTCTACAATGTTTACGTGAATGACATTGACGATTGTCTTGTCAATTCATGCACGCTAAGGCAACTTGCAGACTACGGGGTGGTCTCTGTTACAGGGCCCAAAGCTACCGACTTGCAATGACCATTACAAGATACCTTGGACAATTTGTCTGCTTGGGCTCTTCAGCTGGGTATTGAGTTCTCCACGGAGAAAAATGAGTTGGTTGTTTTTTCTAGGAAGCGTGAGCCTGCGCAACTCCAGCTTCTATTAATGGGTGCAACGATCAATCAGGTTTTCACATTTAAATATCTCGGGGTCTGGTTCGACTCTCTCTCTCTCTCTCTCTCTCTCTCTCTCTCTCTCTCTGGGGATGTCATATTAGGTATCTGAAACAGAAATGCCAACAAAGGATCAATTTTCTCCGAACAATAACTGGAACATGGTGGGGTGCCCACCCAGGAGACCTTATCAGGTTGTACCAAACAACGATATTGTCGGTGATGGAGTACGGGTGTTTCTGTTTCCGCTCCGCTGCGAACATACACTTCATCAAACTGGAGAGAATCCAGTATCGTTGCTTGCGCATTGCCTTGGGTTGCATGCACTCGACCCATACGATGAGTCTCGAAGTGCTGGCGGGCGTTCTTCCGCTGAAAAATCGATTTTGGGAACTCTCATATCGATTGCTCATCCGATGCGACATTCTGAACCCGTTGGTGATTCAAAATTTCGAGAGGCTCGTCGAGCTTAATTCTCAAACTTGTTTTATGTCCTTGTACTTCGACTACATGGCACAGAGCATCAATCCTTCTTCGTACAATCCCAATCGTGTCCGTTTCCTAGATACTTCTGATTCTACTGTATTCTTCGACACCTCCATGAAGGAAGAGATTCGTGGAATCCCGGACCATATACGCCCGCAAGTGCTCCCCAATATATTTTATAATAAATTCCGAGAAGTCGACTGCGACAAAATGTTTTACACTGACGGATCAAATCTTGATGGGTCCACTGGCTTCGGTATCTTCAGTAATACTATCACCGCTTCATTCAAGCTCAATGATCCTGCTTCAGTTTACGTCGCAGAGTTAGCTGCAATTCAGTACACCCTTGGGATCATCGACACTCTGCCCACAGATCACTACTTCATCGTTTCGGACAGCCTCAGCTCTATCGAGGCTCTTCGTGCGGTGAAGCCTAAAAAGCAATTCCCGTATTTTCTGGGGAAGATACAGGAGTCCTTGTGTACGTTATCTGAAAAATCTTATCAGATTACCTTTGTTTGGGTCCCCTATCATTGTTCTATCCCGGGCAATGAAAAGGCCGACTCATTAGCAAAGGTGGGCGCATTAAATGGTGACATATACGAAAGACCAATCTGCTTCAACGATTTTTTTAGTATTTGTCGTCAGAGGACGCTCAACAGTTGGCAAACCTCGTGGAGCAATGGGGAACTTGGACGATGGCTACATTCGATTATCCCAAAGGTATCAACGAAGCCTTGGTTCAGGGGGATGGATGTGGGTCGGGATTTTATTCGTGTAATGTCCCGACTTATGTTCAATCACTACACCATGGATGCGCATTTGCGGCGTATTGGGCTTGCGGAGAGTGGTCTGTGGGCGTGTGACGAGGGCTATCACGACATCGAGCACGTTGTCTGGGTATGCGCCGGGTATTGTGACGCCAGGTCTCAATTAAAGGATTCCCTTCGGGCCCGAGGTAGACCACCCAATGTACCAGTCCGAGATATGCTGGCAACTCGTGATTTCCCCTATATGTCCCTTATTTATTTTATGATGATGGTCCCACCTCATACCCCCACAAAGGTGTGAGCTGAACGAGTTATCTAGAAGATAATTAATATTTTAAATCATGACAAGACCAGTTAACAAAAAAACGGACTGGTTCAATTTACAGACATAGCCTTTCCTTCAAAAGAACGTAACCAGATATATTTCGAATATTCCATCAACAACCAGGGTCCATCAAGAAAATTTCCATTCCGGGAAGATACTTGATAGAATCGGGAATTGAACCCAATAGCTTCCATTTCTGATAATTCTCTGTAAGACTCCTCCCGCCTGACCAAGACATCGGTACAACCACCTGCTAAGGTGAGAAGTGACGAGCCTAGTGGCAGTGCAGAGTCTAATCGAGTTATATCATCCACATCAGGCCCCTTTATTGAAAGTTGCGTACCACTAACCCAAGGCAACCCAGGGATATTCCTTTCCGGGAATACCCTGGATTGATCAGGAATTGAACCCGATATCTTGTTTTATCAGAAGAAATCACCAAGCCCCCCACTCAACGAACCAACTCCGTTATTGCCGCTATGGCAGCAATAACCGAGATTAACTCTATTGTCGAGCAAAGCCAGCAAAGCAACTCCATCATCAAATCAGACCCTGATCACAACAAAAGTCTAAAAGCTTCAATTCAACCCGATGAGCTCTTAGTACTGGTCACCATGTTCGATTTCAAGTTAGTCTCTATCTGTTTATCGCGCGCGTGGCTCAGACTTCTGTAGACATCTCATTATTTTTAAAAACTATAATAAACAATTAACAAAAATCCATCATCATCATAGCGAATATAATAACTTCGTGTGACTAAATGCAAATAATAGAAGAGAAAAAAAAAATACAATCTTCGTGGTATTACATAGTTATTCAAATAACTCCAAAATATGAAAATTCAACAAATCTGTCTACAAAGCAGATTTTACGTGTGAAATACATAGTGTTTTGAACTCCGCTAATGTTGCCGCACGTTTAATATGTCTAGGCATCGAATTGAAAAAACTTATTCCTTTGTACAACAAGGAGTTCTGTGATCTACTAAATAAAAAGTTAGGTGTTCTTGCATCAGACGCGTTTCTAGTGTTGTACCTATGCACATCACTTCCTCTTTCAATTCGATCACACAAATATCGAGGTAGCATTCCATTAATAATTTTAAAAATGAACACCATTGTTAAGTAATAAATTCTTTGCTTCACAGAGAGCCATTGTAATGCGCTTAGCATGAAACTAGAGGAAGTGTATCTGTTACATGTTAAAATTAATCGCATGATTCTATTTTGCAATCGCTGTAACCTCAATATTTGTGTTTGATTGGCAAGAAACAAAATGGACGGGCAGAAGTCAATATGTGGTGAAACAATAGATTTATATAATAAAATTTTACTACTAATTGTTAAATCATTTTTCAGACGACACAATATACCATACTTTTTAGCAATCTTTTTGATGACATTGTCGATGTGAGACTTAAAGGTTAACTTATCATCAATGATTATTCCAAGATATTTTAATTCACTAACGCGATCAATAGTCTCACCATTTATTTTAACGTTAACGTCAGGCCTAGTATTAGCCGAAGAGATAATCATATATTTAGTTTTAGCAACATTTAACTTTAATTGTTTAAATTTTAACCAACGAGCAAGGGAATGCAAATCTTCGTTCAAATGCGCCACGGCTTCATCTATATCCTTAGCTGCAATGAACAGAACAGTGTCGTCAGCAAACAAATTTAGGTCACAAAATCGTAAAACTCGCCTAATGTCATTTATATACATAATAAATAAAATAGGACCCAAGACACTACCTTGCGGCACTCCAAGAGGATTGTCGAGAGGACTAGATACAAAATCGTTAAAACTAGTTTTCTGAGTTCTATCACATAGATAGTTTTCAAACCACTTATGTGCTATCCCTCCGATACCAAATCGCTCTAAAGTTTTCAAAAGTAAAGGTCTCGAAATTGTCTCAAAAGCGCGTTTCAGATCCAAAAATACAGCAAATATAGTTTCTTTAACCTCGATTTTCTCTTTCCATTTTGCTAACACTAGATTCAAAGCGGTTTCGCAAGAGTGTCCCTCTCGGTATCCCGATTGCTCCGGAATTAGCAAATTATTATTATTCAAATAACTCATCAGCTGGCCCTTAACAACAAGTTCTAAAATTTTCTCTAATTTATACTTTCATAAAAACGATAAATATCCCAATTTAGCCCCTCTCTTTTTATTTCTCGTTTTTAGAGTTTCCTTCTGCCTTGTGGAACCGATCAGCTCCAGAGTGCCACTATGTAACCGCCGTCGCCCTTACCACTACGCCTGCATAGAAGGAAACTGAAGCGAGAGCGACTCGAGGTCCGACGACTTTTGAAGGATTCCCCGCGGGTCCGAAGAATACCATCCGCCAATCCGGTACTCGACGACTTACTAGGCTGAGGCGTAAATTTGTTTCGCTGATCCCCCCGAGCGTTTGAGCGAAAGTTGCCAGTTTTGCTCTTCTTTCCCTGTCACCATACGCCTTCTCTCCCCTGTCTTTGATACAACTGCTGCTACACTGATGCGGAAATAAGCCACCCTCTGAATATCTTGACCAAGCATAAGTTTTCGTTAAAAAAATCAAATTAGTATTTTGTATGTTTTAAGATAGCTATAATTTTTACTCTTTATTGAAACTCTTTTCCTCCATCTTGTAAATAGAATTGTATCCCTAGTTTTAAGATATCTGTGAAATTTCTCATAAATATTTATTCCCCCTTTTGTGTACTAAACTATATTGTTAGTTTTAAAATAACTGTAAAATATTTCGTAAAATACTATTACTCCCCTTCTTGTATATCAAACTGAATCCCTTGTTTTAAAATTTTTCATAAAAAAATCTTTTGGCCCTCTCTTGTATATTGAATCTTATTTCTAGTCTTAAGATAGCTGTAAACTTTCTTTTCTTTTGTAAAAAAAAATATATTTCAACATTGTAACCTCCTAGTTTTAAGATAGCCAAAATGTAAACATAAAAGAATTTGGCACCGCCAAGCTAACGCATTTGTGCCTATTAAATAAACGAAATGAATAAAAAAAAATATCCCACATATTCAGAGTATCGACAGCTCCGAAGCTTATAAAAAAGAGATATTTTGGAAAACTGGCTTAAAAAATTCCAAATATTAAAAGGATTTAGGGGTTTGCCCAGAAACACAAAGAGTGTTTCCGTTTTTCTGAGCTAGCATCAATCCGAAATCTATCTTAGGAGTCGAGTGCTGCACGAATAAAATCAAGAATATGCTGAATTAGTTATAGAAAATCAATAAAGCAAATGAAATTAAAAAACTAATACAGTAATGTTTCGATTATATCACTATGCGTTTATATCAATACTCGTTTATATCACCTTCGTTTATATCACGGTTTTATCTCGATTATATCACGCTTTTTGAAAAACAGACAAGGCACACTACGTTGTGATCCAATTAAGCCACATATTATGTCCTGATACTTTTAAGATATTTTTACAATTGATTTGCTTATTTACATGTAGGGTAATGAGCCTATTATTGGGTTTCGGACTATTTCGTTAAGGGTTTGTATATGATGAGGTCGGTCAAAAAGTCGAACTTTTTTATTCTTTTATCTTAAAGAATAGATTCTTAAGAATGAATCTGAAATCTTTTTAGAGGTCTAAGTAGTAGAAACAGTAGTTCAGTAGTATTTTTGTTTTAAATTCATCGTAACTTAATTGCCGTGTACTTAAGAAGGCGTCTGGTGTAGCGGGTAAAAACCGACTTCTTTTTTTATTCGCTTAATTGTTAGTTATCCGCAGGAAAATCTAACACAATGATGAGAAAAACAAAATAGGAAGATTTGGTAGGTATGCCGAGATATGGCATTTTCTCTTGAATGGATGTGAAACCTTTTCTTTTGGAAGGACAGCATCAACGATTGGATATGGGACTATTTATATGGATGTTGAAACAACGAGAACTGAATCGTAGTCCCTTTAAATACATCTTAACGTGCTAGATTCCTTTAAGTTTAGATTTGGGTGGTTCAACAATTTTAAGAAACGAAACGGGATACGTAAAGTAAAGCTGTGTGGAGAAAAATTATCCGCTGATGCCATACCATTTGACCAAATGCGTGGAACAAAGATGGCGAACGCTGCTCTAACCAACGCACAGTGGTTGGAAACGCCAAAATTTTATTTATTTATTTATTAACAGATTACGGCCGAAGTGGCCTGTGCCGTATACAAAAGATTCCTCCATTCCACTCGGTCCATGGCCGCGCGTCGCCAGCCACGCAGTCTGCGAAGGGTCCGCAAATCGTCTTCCACCTGGTCGATCCATCGTGCTCGCTGCGCGCCACGTCTTCTTGTACCGGTCGGATTGCAATTGAGAACCGTTTTCACCGAGCCATTGTCCGACATTCTGGCTACGTGCCCGGTCCACCGATTTTCGCGGTATGACAGATGGGCGGCTCCCCCAACAGCTGATGCAACTCATGGTTCATTCGCCGTCTCCATGTGCCGTCTTCCAGCGTCTTGTAGATGGTCAACTTCGTACGACGGCGAACTCTGTTCGACCGAAGTGTCTTGCGGAGGCCAAAGTAAGCACGATTTCCTGCCACGATGCGTCTACGAATCTCTCTGCTGATATCATTGTCGGCGGTCACCAGTGAGCCCAAGTACACGAACTCTTCAACCACCTCGATTTCGTCGCCACCGATGCAAACTCGAAGCGGGCGGTTCTCATTCTCTTCTCGCGAACCTCTTCCTATCATGTACTTTGTCTTCGACGTGTTGATGGCAAGTCCGACGCGCTTGGCTTCTCTTTTCAGTCTGATGTAGGCTTCCTCCATCTTCTCAAAGTTTCGTGCAATAATATCAACGTCATCGGCGAAGCCAAGTAGCTGAACGGACTTTGTGAAAATCGTACCACTCGTGTCGATCCCTGCTCTTCTTATTACACCTTCCAGCGTGATGTTGAATAACAGACACGAGAGACCATCACCTTGCCGTAACCCTCTGCGTAATTCGAAGGGACTCGAGAGCGTCCCTGAGACACGTACTACGCACATCACCCGATCCATCGTCGCCTTCACTAATCGCGTCAGTTTGTCCGGGAATCCGTACTCGTGCATAATCTGCCATAGCTGATCTCGATCGATAGTGGCGTATGCATTGTACTCGCGGCATTTCTGCAGTACTTGACGAAGAGCGAACACCTGGTCCGTGGTAGATCGTTCGCTCATGAAACCCGCCTGGTACTGCCCCACGAACTCTCTTGCAATTGGTGATAGTCGACGGCATAGTATTTGGTAGAGTACCTTGTAGGCGGCGTTCAGCAGGGTGATTGCTCGGTAATTACAGCAATCCAGCTTGTCGCCCTTTTTGTAGATAGGACACACGACACCTTCCATCCACTCCTCCGGTAAAATCTCCTCCTCCCAAATCTTGGTAATCACCCAGTGCAGGGCTTTAGCCAGTGGCTCGCCACCGTGTTTTAGTAGCTCGCTTGGTATTTGGTCAACCCCAGCGGCTTTATTATTTTTGAGCCGGCTGATCTCCTCCTGGATTTCTTGGAGATCCGGAGCCGGTAGTGTAATGTCTTCCACGCGTGCTCCCAGGTGCGTTACCGTGCCATCCTCGTCGTCCGCTGAATCGCCGTTCAGGTGTTCTTCGTAGTGCTGCCGCCACCTCTGGATCACCTCACACTGGTCCGTGAGAAGATTCCCGTTTGTATCTCTGAACACGTCGGCCTGTGGTACGTGGCCCCTGCGCGAGCGGTTCAACTTCTCGTAGAATTTCCGTGTGTCTTTAGCGCGGTACAGCTGCTCCATCGCTTCGCGATCTCGGTCTTCCTGCTGGCGCTTTTTGGTCCGGAAAACCGAGTTCTGCCTGTTCCGTGCCTGTTTATATCGCGCCTCGTTCGCCCTCGTGCGGTGTTGCAGCATTCTCGTCCATGCTGCATTCTTCTCTTCGACTAACTGCTCGCATTCGCCGTCGTACCAGTCGCTTCTTCGGTCCGGGCCCACCGTACCTAGTGCAGTGGGTGCGGTGCTACCTATGGCGGATCGGATATCTCTCCAGCCATCTTCAAGGGCAACTGCGCCTAGCTGCTCTTCCGTTGGTAGTGCCACTTCCAGCTGCTGCGCGTATTCTTGAGCCACTCTGCCATCTTGTAGCCGCTCGATGTTTAGCCGCGGCGTTCGGCTTCGATGAGAGCTATGCACTGTCGAAAGTTTTGAGCGTAAGCATACTGCAACCAGGTGGTGATCCGAATCTATATTCGCACTGCGATAAGTGCGGACGTTTGTGATGCCCGAGAAGAATCTACCGTCGATTAGAACGTGGTCGATTTGATTTTTTGTTACTTGGTCCGGTGATCTCCAGGTGACTTTGTGGATATCTTTGCGAGGAAAGAAGGTGCTTCGGATTACCATTTCACGGGAGGCTGCGAAGTTCACACATCGTTGGCCGTTGTCATTTGATACGGGATGCAGGCTGTTAGGCCCGATCACCGGTCTGTACATTGCCTCCCTTTCAACCTGTGCGTTCATGTCGCCGATGACAATTTTTACGTCTCGCAGAGGGCAGCCGTCGTATGTCTGCTCCAGCTGCATGTAGAACGCTTCTTTCTCGTCGTCGGGTCTCCCTTCGTGTGGGCAGTGCACGTTGATGATGCTGTAGTTGAAGAAACGGCCTTTGATCCTCAACTTGCACATCCTTGCGTTGATCGGCTGCCACCCGATCACACGTTGGCGCATCTTGCCCAGCACTATGAAGCCGGTTCCCAGCTCGTTGGTTGTACCACAGCTCTGGTAGAAGGTAGCCGCTCGATGCCCGCTTTTCCACACCTTCTGTCCCGTCCAGCAAAGTTCCTGCAGCGCCACGATATCGAAGTTGCGGGGGTGTAGCTCGTCGTAGATTATCCTGTCACATCCTGCGAAGCCGAGCGATCTGCAGTTCCATGTTCCGAGTTTCCAATCGTGAAACGCCAAAAACGTGAACTTAATTCACTAGAGGCCAAACCGTCGAATATATTCACAGAGTGTCTTTGGAGGAATTGTTCGTATGAATATTCTCCACAATCTGATAAAAATTGAATTGAGGCATGGCTTACTATGATTGAACTAGAAAAATTAACTTTTTATGCTGACGAGGTAGAAAGTTGGTGTCTTCGACGAAGTTTTAGGAATGCGCATAGTGAAGAATTTTGTTGAAGAACTTGAGTTTGTAGGAGTAAAGGTTATCGATTTATAAGACGTTTTCTATGACAACCCCCTTAAATCTAGTTTTTTTTTAAATATAACTTTTTCATTGTGACTTTTCGTGCAAAGTATGTATAACACAAATGTGTAGGTATCAAAACTACATAATATTGTCGAAGACTGTATGTAAAAATACTCATTTGTTTCAAAGTTATTGAAGATTTTTACATTTTTTACACCAACTCATAGAAAACGTCTTATAAATCGATAACCTTTACTCCTACAAACTCAAGTTCTTCAACAAAATTCTTCACTGTGCGCATTCCTAAAACTTTGTCGAAGACACCAACTTTCTATCTCGTCAGCATAAAAAGTTATTTTTTTTAGTTCGATCATAGTAAGCCATGCCTCATTTCAATTGCTATCTATACTGTGAATCTGATACTTAATTTATCGTGTGCGGCTCAAATTCTAGAAGAAAGTGGGTTTTTCCATATCACTAGAGTTCCCAGTCATGTCGCCATAGAACGTGTTGTCTAGTGGATATGAGCTTTATTTTTTGATTGGTCCAACTTATTGTATGATCCTAAGTTGCTAGGACGGAGGATAAAGATTTTAGGATGTGACCGATTTATGATCGCGCGAACGCGAACGTTTGTGGGTTCGCGTTTGAGACCGCATTTGTGACATCGTATGTACTAAAATGTTGTTATTACCGGAGTGTTATCAAGGTTGCGCGATCGCGGTCATAGGTGTGCGTAGATGATCGTGATCGCGATAGATAACCAGCTAAATCGATCGAAAAATGTTATGGTTACAGATTACTACTAAAAGTTGTATGTTAAACAATTGTTTAGGATCTACCAAGTGTAGTAATTATAAACTATCTACTGAAAAACCATTGTTCACCTTAAGTTTTTAGCGTTCCATTATACCCCTTATTTTAACACCCATTGGGGCAAATAGAAATACATACAGAGGGGCAAGTTGGAACGACAGTAATAATTTACTAATCTTCTATTCGGAATTGGTCATTTTGTTTTAGCATCCGTTATCGTCCGCTAATACACCAGGAAACCGACTAAATATTTCTTTTAAAATTTAATAACAAGTAGTAACATATTTGATTTATTTTCGTTTGTAATTTGGTGCGCAATATCAAATTCAGTTGCCAATTTCTGTGTGAATTTATCGAGCCCAGCATTCAGTTTAAACGCGTCTCTCACATATTCACTTCCAAGCTGACTGAAGTTTCATGCAGAATCGAGTCCATTCAGTGCAAATATGTATTCTTTTCTATTTTCGAGCACAAGTGAAGTGTGTAATCTATTCTTGATGTATTCTTGCTTGATAACTTATCGTCAACATAGAATCAAAATTCAGTTTGAAAGTGAAATTGAATTTGAACCGAAAATAACTGAATGAATGCGCTACGACGCACGACATGGCAAACAACCGAAGCAAACTCTTCAGAGCGCCGAGTGTGATTTTTCTTTCGTTTCTCTTTCAAGCCACCTCGGGGTTGTCAATATTCCAGAGTTCTACTAGGTAGGATCGCGGGCTTGAATTTATTATTGTTGTCTTACATTTTTTTTTGTATTTTGATACTTTTATTTGCTGGTATTGATAAAAAACAATTGTATTCTATATCATCAATAAAATAAATAAGCTAAATGTTTTATGAAACTTTTCGGTAAAGCAAAAGCAAAAGAACATTAATTAAAAAAATGACTCCAATTTTTTATCATATTGCTCAGGATTTTAGACCCTTAACGATTTATGCTCGATTCTGTGTGTACCCTTTCGCCAAACTCGCGTAGCAGTCCCTAGAATTCATGATAACATCAAACATGTGTATTATGCAGCGATTGGTACAAAGGCCAAGCATTCAACTCTTGAAATCATATTATTTAAACTTACCCCGCTACGAGGGTCAAGCCGAAACAAAGCACTTGAAAATTGGAATTTTCAGTAACCACTATATTTCATAACTAGATATATGAATGTTTATTATTTATCAATGATAAACAGAATGTGCTAATACATACCGCTAGCAGATGATTTTATTAGAGAAGTTCAAATTTCAACTTTGAAAAACCCGTTTCAACTTGCTCCGGTGTACCTTACATCAAAACGAGCATTGGCACACTTGAAAAACTTTTTTTTACATCAGGTATTAGATGAGCTTTTCCGTAAAAAATATTTGTCACGGAGTTTTTTTTTCTAGAACGGGCTGGGTTGTAACGTGTGTGGTTGGTTCGAAACATCAATCGTACTATTTTCTACCTAACGAAACATTTATCAATGAGCTTTCCAATTCGCACACTTTTCAGTGGCGCACATTTCTCTGATCGTTATCCGTTAAACCCTAATTCCAAGTAGGTACGAGGGACGCATTATTATCATTCCCACGTGTAGAAAAACAAGCGTGCTCAAAAAATGTGCATCAACTACGGCGAAAGGTGAAAAGAAGGGCAGGCAGAGGCATTTTACTGATCATCAATAAACGCTTTAAGTTTCTGTCTCTTTTCAACCGATCACCTTTCGGAATTCGATCCTCCGCACACGAGCTGTTAACTTTATGATGCAATCCTATAGATTTTTGGTTTTGAAGCTGTTATTGCTTTGTTAATACCCATTTTCAGGAGAACGCTTTTACGACTTCACTTTCACACAAACAAATGCCGGTTTTTTGGACCCTTCCGAGTAATTATTAATGTCCATTCATCTTTTATGTTCGAATAAGAATTACTGATCGGGAGGGGTGTCAGTCGGACTTAAGTCGGAATTTTGCCTGTCTTGCTGTCGTAATGAACGAAACGAATAAAACACAATTATTTGGAACGAAAGATAATTTCTTCGGAAAACACTTTAGTAGCTTACTACTGTTCAATGCTAATAAGCGTTTTATATACTTTGCGAATGTTTCTACATGTTATGTACCGGGGGGAATTGAGGAAGAGGAGAGTTGAAACAATTGAAACAACAGCATTGTTGGATTTCCTTTTTTGGAGTATTTTGCAAAATCCACAATCATGAAACACGGAAATGCCTTGATCTACGTTACTGAGCCTGTGTACATGTTTTTCATTACACTAGAGAGAATATTGCCCAAGAATATATCGCGAATACAGCAAGTGAGTAACATCTATATTGCCGCACAGTTGGTTTGTTTTCTGATAGGGAAAGATGGGGTAAAGCGCACCCCCGGGGTAAAATGCACCCCTTGATTGTATCGAAAACAGCTGAAAATTTCTAGAAAACGGTAATACCAGTCGGAAGTCCGCCATAGTAAACATACACTGTCAAAGTTTGATAACCGTACATCAATAGCAGCTCGAGAAATAAACAAAAAACAATAACGTGCTCTTCTCATGTAATTATTGTGGCTCGTGCAACAAGTATTTTCGCTCTTATAACTACTGTTTTACTATTATATTACAGCATTCCAAATCTATTCATACCGTTGTTCATTATTCTGTCGCACTACATATGAAACATCTACTAAATAATTCTTTTTTTGCTAAATTTATATCTCTGCTCCATCGGGAGCGAAATGCCCTCTTTTCTGAATTTGCTGGTATTTAATCGAAAACAGAAAAAATCGTTCTGAAAACCTACCAATTGCATAACCTAAGGCTTTTTTTTTTTTTTTTTTTTTTTATTTCGATTATAGAGGTTTTAACCTTAAGGTCATTCGCCTCTTCGGGTTAGAAAAATCTCTTATGAAAAATTTCTAACCCTATGTGCGGGGTCGGGACTCGAACCCAGATGCGCTGCGTACAAGGCAATCGATTTACCAACTACGCTACGCCCACCCCCTAACCTAAGGCTATTTAATGGCACACTTTTGTGAAATCTCGTTAGAAAACAAAACTACATGCTTGTTCGCCGAGCATTATGCCCTGTTGTTGCGGTGCATTCTACCCCGTTGTCGTAGTGAATTATGCCCAGTTGTTGTGGTGCATTTTGTCCCCGCATAGGTGCGTTTTGCCCCGCTTATTTTTCAAAAGGTGATTTTTAATGATTTTGAAAAATTGAATTATTTTCATGTTTTTGAATATTTTGCAAAGCGTTATGATTTTGATTACAGAGAAAAATGTTGTATAGCTTAGTTATGATTATATTTCCTTACGGGGTGCGTTTTACCCCAATCTTCCCCTATCATTCAAAATTAATGTTGATGAAGAATGTCACGACATTGGAAGACAACTAATTGTTAACAATAGTTTACAAATTTTGGAGTGATTGGATGAAGTTTAGAAAAAAGGTGTTTTCTTACTAAATTTTGGATCGCTGAACACGAAAATCATATCCTTTTTCTTTTTCAAAAACGTTTTTTTGAAAAACGTTTTGAGTACTTATTGCAGTTATTGGTCAATATCTCAGGAATTGAGAGGCAAATGACCGATCATGGTTAAAGCGTCTATAATAAAATTTAAAAAATATTTCAGGAATAAATCTTCCGATCAACATAACCATCTCACCATTTGAAAGGTAGTGATGTGCCCATTCCAAAAATGTGTAACATGTTTGGAATATCAACAATTTAGGGTGAAGAGCGACCAAAGTCATACGTTCGTCACATATCTCTATCGGTTTCAAATAAGATTACACTAGATCACAACAAAAACCTAAGTTGTGAGATTTTTCTAGATGAATTTTGGGTTACTAAACGCGACCATCATACTCAATTTCTCTTTCAAAGAAGTATTTTCTAGTTTTTCTCATAAATCGTGTTTTCGTGTTATAGAAAGGTTATGCAATCACTCTGAATATCAACTTCCTAACAGAGGTCCGGAGGGCCGAAACTCTTATACCATTCGATTCACTTCGTCGAGTTCGGCACATGTATGTGTGCGGTTACTTGACGAGGACCGAATCGATTTTCTCAATCTTAGTCTCAAATGAAAGGTATAGGTTTCTATTGAATTTAAGGGGGGCGTCTGGTGTAGAGGGCAAAAATAATCGACTTCGTGTTTATCCTCTTAATTGTTAGTATTGAACCTCTAGAAAGGCAAATTTTTTCGAAAAACTGACAGCGATAAAAATACAGTGTAAGCAATAAACTCTAAACTACTTCTACCCAACTTTTCAATAGAAAATACCCTATGGGTCATTTTCTACAGCATTTTTTCCGTTATGCAATTTGATGTGGGACACCCTTTAATAGCGTTTTTCCCGAAACCGCATTTTTCAAATAGGCAAACACGATAACTCAAAAACTAATCAACGAATTGAACTGATTTTTTATGAGGTTGCCAAATAAGTGTAGCCTGTCGATGAACTACAGACAACTGAATAAAAAAAAATTTTATCCCTATTATTTTGAAGAAAAATTAGCGAATTTTACAGTAAATTATGATATTTTTTGGTTTTCTTGAAGCCATTTTCCGAAACTCAAGCTTTTTTCTATTTTTTGTGGTTCATCGACTAACTGCATGTCTAAGCAGACAATTTTATCGAGAGTTATCGTGTTCGCCGCGGCGCTTCTCGACGTGGAAATGGTTGAACGTCTACTCTTGGAACGCTCGTATGTGTGGCTCAAAGTGATTGAAAATATTTTTTTCCATGCACAATAAAGGTATAAAGCGATCATAACTTTACGCAAAAGATCCATTGTTGCCTTGCCTTCAAAATCGTAAATAATTTGTGTTTTGAGCACTTTACACCAGACGCCCCCCTTAATTCTGTTAGTCCCCCATATGTCGCACAACTCTCCCTTCAACCTCCGAAGCTATCAAACTCCTTCAGATCCCTCTCCATAACACTCCCCTAAGACTACTAGCCGAGAGAATGTGCCTCTGAGTAACGTATTTTGGCATGCGTGAGTGGATGTGTGAAGGGAATGAGATGTGGGTTTCTCATTCCCTTCACACATCCACCCACGCATGCCACAATACGTTAGCAAAAAGACCATTGAAGTAATGCTGACTAAACTAATTAAGTATGATATATCTTTCTTGTTTAAAGGGTTTCAGCGTAGACATGTAGTACATCAAGCTCGTAGATGGCGAGCCATTGTATATAGGTGTTCTAAGAATGTAATAGATATTTCCACAATTATATTGAACATAACCAGCCATAGAATCATAATTTAGAGAAATGAGATAGGCATAGTTGCACGACCAGGTGGATTAAAACCGGTTTCTTATAAATATATTAAAAACATCCACGACTTCGTTAACCTTCCAAAACTCGCGTCATTATATCTAGTAAACACCTTTAGAAGCTCCTGCAAAATCACGTTTGAGCATCAGCGGTTGCTCATTTTGGGAGCCATTCAAAAACAAAAAATATAATAAAAATGTTTAATTTTCAAAAATGGTAAAAAATCCCGACATCTGTCACATTAGATGCTGAAAACATGGAAAAAAATGTATAATAAAAAAATCAGTTGAAAAAGTGTAATTTTTAAAAATGAAAAATATTCCGCTTTTTTCCGAATTTGGTCGCAAGTAACCCTAATGAATTTCCGTGTGATCTACACATATTATATATTTTTGAAAAGGGTGAATTAGCACCTTTTGAACTGTATATGAATTTCTCAATCAGATTATATTTGCAAAAGATATAGAGCAAAAAGTAAAAATGTCCGCAGAATGCAGTAAAATTATAAATGCAGTAAAATGAGATGGGCGTTTTTCGTTATGGGCCGTTTTATACATGTTACCCCTGCGTAGGGTATACGATGCATACCCTTTTATCTACATCCCATTAAACATTATTTACTTTTTAGTGCCGTTTCTCCAATGGATAATGAACTATCATCTATCCCTTCTACTCAAATACACGTGGAAAACATGTAAAAATAATCCTTGTTGGATTTATAATGAAGCACCCGACCTTCCATTTGGTATGATACCTGTAAAATTTCACCGGCTCTATCCTATCCCTCCTAACGGTCACATGATTGCGCAGAAGAAAATCTGATGCAACACATTCTTGGGTTGAATCATCTTTGGCGATTTACTTGTGAAAGTACAGTCTTCAAGAGTTCGAAAAAAGTTATTTGTGATTGTCGAAAAAATATTTGATTTTGCAAATTAATTATAGGCTTTAATTGCCGTAAGGTTCTACTGTATTGGTTTTTTGGCTATTTACGGTCTAATTTAAGACTAAGCGAAAAGAAAGCATTAAAATTGAAAGACGGATAGGTATTTTCCCAGAGTTCTCCTGCAGGCACTCTTAGTTCACGTTCCTGTGTTAAGTTATAGAAGAAATGTAGGAGTAAATTAGACTGATCGTAAAAGCGAGCCATTCCAGGCGGACTTACTACTTTTCCTTTTGCCCGTTTCGATCTATTAGCCAACCTTCTCATTCAAATTCTGAAAGTACTCAATGTACTCGCATAATGTAAGGAAAAATATTTAATTCGAGACGAAACTGTGACGGAGCTCTGACTCGATTTAAAAGTTTGCACAGGCAAAAATTGTTCTGGCCTAAACGGCTGGCTCTCATCTGCTGTGTGAACTACTTGGGGTCATCCATATCGATATCCACCAGGTGATGGGGGGATAGGGACTACGAAAAAATCCACGCTTGTCCATGGAGAGGGAGTGGGAGTGTTCAAAAACTGCGTAACATGCATCAAGTAACCTTGTTTCGGAGAGTCAATAAGTCCTACAATGAAAAACAGCAAGCCGAAAAAAACGCCGTTCTAGACATACTTTTTCATTGAGCCTTAGGAATTCGACAACCTTGTTTCAGTTTTTTAAGAGTGGTTTTGATTGTGTTCCGTAGTGCAAAGGCATTTTCGACAAAAAAGCGAATATTTATTTTTTTTATTAAAATATTTAAAAGGCAGGTCAGTTCATCCATCGTTGAAGAGATATCCATTTCCAATATACCGAGAAACCTTTTTTGTTTAGTAAGGTTTTAACCATAAGGTCTTTCGCCTGCACTGCAGAACTATTCCCCGTTGCACTTTCTGTCATTCTACAACGAATTGCTTCAATACACATAGTTTGAGGGGGGCGTGTGGTGTAGTGGGCAAACAAATCGACTTCTTTTTTATCCGCTTAATATTTAGTATTGAACCTCTAGAATAGTCTACTGCAATCTCTGTGGCCATGCTGAACTTTTTTGTGTTAAACAGCCATGCATTCCTCGCACATATTTGCTATAACACAGCCACAGCAAATACCCAAACTACAGCGTTTTTGTGATGCAATTTTATGTGGGACACCCTTTAATACCCTTTAATTGGCGAACACAATAACTCAAAAACTAATCAACGAATTGATTTGATTTTTTTATGAGAATGCCCGATATATGTAGCTTGTCGATGAACCACAGAAAACTGAATAATAAAAATTTTCTGGTTAATTTTACGTAATCTATACCTTCTTATCTAAAAATTTGATTAGTATATTACAATTTTTCAAGAGAATTTAAGCTACAATGTCTTTTTTGTGTATATTTTTTGGTTCAGTTTCATCGCCTACTAAGGTTACTTGCACGCATTCTCTTAAACCTATATATAATTTTTTATATTTGCGTTGAACCAGCGAATAGTACAATGTTTTGCTTTGTGAAAATACTACGTTAAATTTAAACTAGAATCTCAAGTATCATTCTTCAATTTTGGCGTAAAGTAGCCCCCGTGGCGTAAAGTAACCCCGATGACGGTATCTTTTATTTATTCACTTTTATTTGTTGCTTAAATTTGCTAACAGGCAAAACTAAATGAGGCTAAGAATATAATTTAGACGAAAACCGGTAAAGCTGCTGTGAAGGATGAGATCCCGGTTCAACTTCTCAAACACGGTAGTGAACAGCTGCCCTAAATCATAAACCGCATTATTCTTAGAATATGGGCGAACGAAGAATTACCTTTTTTGTAAATCAAAACTAATATAACAAATCCCATATTACGGGATCTCGATTCATCTTTACACTATGTCAAGTAAAATTTCCGAAATATGCATGTTTTTATGTTCTACAGTGGTGTAACCCCTACCTAAAATTTAGCAATCTTGGTTAGAAAAAATAATGAAAATTCTAATCTTTGTAGATCCGCTACATATATAAACCCTTTAAGGGCTGACCTACAAGCAGTGGCGGATCCAGGTGATGGATCCGGACCCCTCCTCAAAAATTTCTCAATAAATTTTTAAATTAGTTTGAACTTTATATTAGTTTTAAACTCAAAATCTTTTCAAACCAAATTTGACCACCAATACTGATTTTCATTAAATGTGGTTTTTACATATTACGTATTGTATAATGTTCATTTTAGAATCGTAATATCTAACCCCTCCCGATTTTTTTCTACATTCGCCCATGTCAACAAGATCTGGCGGTGGTCAGCTATTTTTGTCCGCGTCCCTTATCACCTATTTTATAAGGTGATTCATCAACAGTGCTATCTTTGAAAATGAACTACCTTGGTTATGCAACTAATTTTTCCGATCCGATTTATTGTAAATAATCAAGTAGTCTTTATTATTTTTATTTTATCTTTGATTTGATGGCATTGTAAGGGAAAACGTATCCGCTGGTTGATGCCAATCGAGCTGACATTTCTTTGGGCTGATCAAACTAATTTCTTTGTTTGTTCAGTGTTTATTTGACCAACAAGAAAACTAATCCACTGGGTATTGTGCGTGAAGAATACGCATGATCTTGCCTGAGTGAAATGATGCACTGATAATATAATTTCGTAAATATAACGAAAACGAGCATGCAATGCACGAATTTATTCGTCGTTTTCTGCAACGAAGTATTTTCGTGCATTGTAAATAGTAGGTTTCGTTCATTTCATGAACAAGAATAGCCGCTTGCTCAACGAAAGCTTTCGTAAATTTTACACATTTAATGTACCCTGCACGAATGTTATCGTTGATACCGACATTATTTTTCGTGAATTAAACGAAATGTTTTGTTTATTTGAATAAACGTTTGTGTATATTACGAACGATTTCATTGCTAACACGAATTTATTTCGTTCATCTTAGAAAACTTTGTGTATTTATTAGCCTGTTGTTGTTTTCAGTCGATCTTTTGACAACATCGATTTTTTTTATTTAAAAAAATCGATGTGGCCAAATCGATTTTATGGTGGTACGAACAAATGGCCGGTTGATGAACGAAAGCTTTCGTAAATTTTACTTATTTAGTTTACGTTGGACGAACGTTATCGTTGATAATGACATTATTTTTTGTGAATGAAACGAAATGTTTCGTTTATTTTAATAAACGTTATTGTATATTACGAACGATTTAATTGCTCACACGAATTTATTTCGTTCATCTTAGGAAAGTTTTCGTATTCATTAGCATATTAATTTTTCAATTCATAAGTTATTTTTTTTTTAACTAACTAAAAGGATCGATCTGGCAAAATCGATTTTATTTCAACCTGCTCACTTCTATTGGGGACTAGAAAGATTGTGGTGTGAAGTAATGGCCACATGATGAACAAAAGTTTTCGTAAATTTTACATATTTAGTGTACATTGCAGGATTGTTAACGACATTATTTTCGTGAATAAAACGAAATGATTCGTTTATTTCCTTAAATGTTTATGTATATGATGAACGATTTTGTTGCTCGCACGAAATTATTTCGTTTATCTTAGAAAGATTTTCGTATTTATTAGCCTGTTATTGTTTTCGGTCGATCTTTTGGAATCGATGTTTGATACCATCGATTTTTTTAATTTAAAGAAAGCGATGTGGCCAAATTGATTTATCGTGGTACGAAGAAATGGTCGATTGATGAACGAAGTTTTCGTAAATTTTACTGTACTCGTTGATAACGACATTATTTTTCGTGAATGAAACGAAATGTATCGTTTATTTCAATAAACGTTTATGTAGGTATATTACAAACGATTTCGTTGGTCGCATTCGATCTTTTAGGATCGATGTTTGACTGCACCAATTTTTTATTAAAGGGATCGATCTGGCAAAATCGATTCTATTTCAACCTGCTCATCATTGTTGAGGACTAGAAAGATTGTGATGTGAAGAAATGGCCGCTTGATGAACGAAAGTTTTCGTAAATTTAACTTATTTAGTGTACAGTGCACGAATGTTATCATTGATAACAACATCATTTTTCGTGAATAAAACGAAATGTTTCGTTTATTTTATGTGTATTACGAATGATTTCGTTGGTCATTCGAATTAGAAAAGTTTTCGTTTTTATTATCGTCTTATTTTTTCATTTTCATTTTGGGATCGATGTTTGACAACACCGTTTTTTTAATTAAAGATATAGATCCGGCAAAATCGATTTTACCATGGTATGTAGAAATGGCCGCTTGATTAACGAAAGTTTTCGTAAATTTTACTTATTTAGTGTATATTGCACGAATGTCGTCGTTGAAACCGACATTACTTTTCGTGAATGAAACGAAATGTTTTGTTTATTTTAATAAATGTTTGTGTATATTACGAACAATCTCGTTGGTCGCACGAAATAATTTCGTTCATCTAAGAGAATTTTACGTACGAAGCTAATTCCTAGCGATTTACGAATATATTCTATCAGTGTGACTGTTGAATCATATATGAGGGTTGAGAATTGACAGTTTGCAAGAAGAATCAGAAGCCAGTTACCAATTTGCAGCAGTCATATCAGCACGAAGAACATATGCTTCATTGTCAAATTCATTTGCTTACTTTTAGTCCAATAAATCAATTAAATTAAATCAAATTAATTGTTCTCATTATATTGAATATTTTCATTTACTGTGAAGTAGTGCATGCACTATATTACTGATTGTGATGTTCACCATATTTCTTCATGAGTATAAAAATATTCTAGCTTGATTATTGACGTAAAAGGTGACAGGTTAGTTTCTTTTCGTTTTTATTGTTTTCAATCTTGTTCTAGTAATTAGTAAAAATTAGCGTCTTTGATTATATATTCGACATAAAAAGCTGGTCGTTTCAAGTATTTCGGTAGTGCTTATTTATACCGTCTTTAAGCACTAGCAACCGTTAGATCAGTGAGCCATTTACGCGATCTCTGGAACGCGCGCGAAAAATACTCGGTACCTTATTCAATTGTTCGCGGAGAAAGAAATTAATATATAATTGTCATTTTTTTGCTGTATAAATACCAAATTTAATCTATGATGAAAAGCGAAGTCTTTAATTACATAGGTATTACCGCATCTAGTTCGACAGATCTATTGAGACGCTAAGACTTTTCATAATATTGAATTCTTTTTCAAATATCGTGTTTTGTCGGATTCTATTAAACATAAGCAACACTCCCGACTGTGGCAATCCGGAGTTGAAGTTGCTTTTTTTGCAAACTGGGCATTTCCAAATTAATTCAACAAACGACAAATCAATCAAATTCTCGATAGCCGGCTGCCCAGAGCAATAAACACCTGATAACACTTATGAGAGTTGCATAGATCGTATCACTTAGGTGAATTCAGGTTTGTGTAACTCTTTACTCCATCCTACTAACAAAAACTCCTTTTCGTGGCAAACGTGTAGATGCAGAGGTATACACGGTCTCCATAACAACATTTGCTACACTAACGTTCCTTTCCTTCCCCGATGACTGCCGGCGCTGTTATTGACATTTGAACGTTCAGAACTCTCGAAACGTGCACATTGAGGATGGATAGCTACTCCCAGGCCCTATTCGTTGATTCTCTGTGCAATTTTGCTTGTTCTGGTCAATCACGGAGTAGCAACTACGAGACAGGTCCAAAATTTGTTTGCAGCAATGGCTCAAAAGAAAATGATGGTCCAAAATATACTTTGTTTACGGTATAAAATACATTTGGGTGGTTCAAAATAAGAAGTTGCAATTATTTACGTTTATTTGACTATTTAGAACACTACATATCCAAAATAGGATAAGACCGTGCATATTAGTCAATTCAATGATCCAGATTACGTAGCCAAACCGCAAAGTCTTTCTTAACAAAGGTCCTAGCATGCGTTAAAACTGTTAGTGATAGTGAACAGAGACATCCTATAAAACGTGATATTGATGACGTAGACGCTACCATTCGCCCATAGAAACTGTCACACATACGAGCGCAGAGGCAGTTTTCGTTTTGACGCATGCTAGGACCTTCCTATATAAGGACTTTGACCAAACCGTATGTTTTTAGATGTTTCTCTCATGACTTGACATGACATTTCTTAAAACGTTCCAAAATACCCCTGTTACCCTACTATAAACTTTTTGTCTTCAATGTGCACTCGATACTAGTATTGTGGTCTTGTCACAAGATAGCACAACTCGTACAATCGAGAAATTGGCGATTGTCATAATCGTGTTTCGCTATACACTGAAACCTCCATTTACGAACTCTTTTTTTACGTAATATTCGATTTACGTAACTTTTTTTACGAACTAAATTCGAAATAACGAACTCTTTTTTTACGAACTAAATTCGAAATAACAAACTCTTTCTGGAAAGTTTTAGTTCGTATATTACAGTATGAAGTTATATACTTATATATTCTTAGTTAATTGCTACTAATACAAGTTGGGTATTTTCGGAATGGGGTTGACGAGTGCATGACGGAAATCGATGTCTTGAGCCATTTTGGAATCCAAGATAGCGACTTCCGGTTTAGATAAATTCTCTATAACCTCAACAATATGGCTATTTTAGGAATGGGGTTGACGAGTGCATGACGGAAATCGATGTCTAGAGCCATTTTGGAATCCAAGATGGCGACTTCCGGTTTAGATAAATTCTCTATAATCTCAACAATGTAGGTATTTTCGGAATGGGCTTGCCAAGTAGATGCTGAAAATGGACAATTGGAAACTTTTCCAAGTTCAATATGACGATTGCCGGTTGAGCATTATTCTTGATAACGAACAATATGGGTTCTATTTCCGTCATGCTCAACCAGAAGTCGCCATCTTGGATTTCGAAAATGTTCCAATTGTCCATTTTCAATATCTACTTGTCAAGTCCGTTCCAAAAATACCCTTATTGTTAGGATTATCGAGAATATTGCTCAACCGGAAGTCGCTATCTTGGATTTCAAAACAGTTCCAATTGTCCATTTTCAGCATCTACTTATCAAGCCTGTTCCAAAAATACCCCTATTGTTAGGGTTATCGAGAATATTGCTCAACCGGAAGTCGCCATCTTGGATGTCAAAACGGTTCCAATTGTCCATTTTCAACATTTACTTGTCAAGCCCGTTCCAAAAATATTGCTCAACCGGAAGTCGCCATCTTGGATTTCAAAACGGTTCTAATTGTCCATTTTCAGCATCTACTTGTCAATTCCGTTCCAAAAATACCCATATTGTTAGGATTATCGAGAATATTGCTCAACCGGAAGTCGCCATCTTGGACTTCGAAAAGGTTCCAATTGTCCATTTTCAGTATCTACTTGTCAAGCCCGTTCCAAAAATACCCATATTGTCAGGGTTATCGAGAATATTGCTCAACCAACGAATATTAATAAGAATGTGAAGCAAACTTTAGGTTTGTTCCAGTACACGGAAGTCACTCCGGAGTAAACAGGAGCAAAAAATCTTTGCTCCTTTTTACTCCGATTTGCTACCAGAAGAAGAAAAAAGAGAAGAAGAGAGTACAGGAACGATTTTCTCCGGAGTACTTCTAGTTTCTCCTGGTACTGGAACAGACCTTTTTTTTACCAACTAAATCCCAAATAACGAACACTTTTTCACGAACTAATTCAATTTACGAATCCCCGGTTTGGTTCGTAAATGGAGGTTTCAGTGTATCTTAATAGTAATCAAGCAGAATTTAATAATTCCAAAACCGCCACTGCAGAGATTCTAAAATTCAGTTACTTGGAATATTTAACTCCGTTTACCCCAAAATAGCATTTGTCATAAAATAGCACAACAGCGACGTTATTGCATTTTTGTTTTTGGCTTTGCACAACACCGGTGTAGTCGGTATACAACACTCATTCAAACTTGGGTGTAATCAATCTCTCTTTTTGCACTACACCGGTGTATCACTAGGTAAAAACGAAAACGCTATTAGAGAAATATATCTCTTTTACGATGCTATGCTTCAATGTCCGTCGGTTACTCAGTTATCCTTTGGTAGGTAAAGCTTGCAGGCAAAAAAAACGAAGTTACTGCATGTCGTCGTAGTCAGTCGCCGTCTTCGTTGGCCGTCGTATGTACATATATTGGCTAAACATATGGCGGTTTTACTGATGCAATAGAATTTTATGCTCATGCTCGGTCTGCGTTCTTCACTTAAATAAAGAGCAACCTATAAACCAGAAAAATTATTAAATTTTATATGTACTACCTAACTGACTTTGTCGGATCACTGCCGGACGGTTTTTACTGCAGTTGCTGTTGTAGCATCTTTACATTTATTTAAGCCGAGCTGATCGTGTTAGGAACATGCATTCAGTTCATTGCCAATTTAGAGATCGCGTATTTTTATGGACATACAGGTTTGAGTGGTAACTTCAATGGAACATATATAATTTTGTAGGCATATATTAAATAACAGGTACATGAAGAAACTTCAGAAGAAAGCTGTACCAAAAGTTTATTATGCCTTCAGTTACCAGAACTGGAATGTGCAACGATTATGTATTTTTAACCTTTTCAATAAATGGCATACGCTTTTTACATTTGAAAAAATGTTCAAAAACACCCTGAGCAGGAAGACATGTACAAAAACCAAGAACTCAGGGAACGGGTATGGGCAGCCACCAAACCCGCTAAAACAACTACTCTTGCACGGAACCTCCGGCACTTCCTTACGGCATTACTCCGGGGAGTTTTTTTAGGTACACACTCCAATCCAACCATTTAGTAGTTAGGTATTTCCAGGCCGCGCGGGGGGGGGGGGTATGGGGGTTCAAATCTCCCCCCCCCCCATGAGCGTTTTGAATTACTTTAAAAAATGTATTATCCTGTTCAGGAAAAAAATATACATACTGCAAATCGTTTGGACACATAAAATGTCATTTGAGTTCGGTCACTCTAGAAACAAGTCAATGAAGAAACCAAGGACGAAACTTTGCGAGAGTGGCTGGAAAGGGATGTATGTCAAGTTCGACGGCTACTCTGAAGGATCGGTTAACGTTTCGACAAGCTTCGATATTAGTAAAAGTATTGAGTAGACAGTAGATGTCGGTCAGCGGGCTAGCAACGGCAGTGAAGGAGGAAAACACGAAGTTGGAGAAAATCGGGATATCGTTGTCTAGAGAAATTTTACCGCCGATGATTATTCCGTTAGAGTGGAAATGGATCGCGAAAATGGGCATCGGTATAGGGTGAAATAATGCCGCCAAGAAGTTCTCAGCACCAGCTAGCAGATAAATAGGAACGACTAGCATCAAGAAGGAGATGAAACCCGGCGAAGGTGGTTGTAAACAGATGTAAATCCTTATGGTCAACACCCTCGGATCGGTTGATGTCTCAACAGGGTACGATATTTGCAGCAGACCTGAGGATGTGAGATATATCACATAGGTTTGACAGCAAGTAAGGGAAAGTAGCTATGGATAAAAGCATAACGATTAACACAAAACAAAATAAGCAAGAACACAATCCTTACTAAAGCAGTACTTAACTGTTGCCCCGGATGGATGAGGATTACGAGATACAAGAAGTTTAAGTTTAGTCGGTTGGCCTAACAACTACTACAAACCAATCCGAATCCACCACGAGCCAGGAGGCAACGTGGTCTGAAATGTCAAAAACGTCACTAGGGGCCAAACCATTGAACGTCACTAGGGGCCAAACCATATTCATAGAGTATTTTTGGAGGAATTGTTCGTAAGAATATTCCCCACAATCTAATAAAAATTAAATTGAGGCATGGCTTACTATGATTGAACTAGAAAAAATAACTTTTTATGCTGACGAGGTAGAGGTAGGTAGTCTTCGACAAAGTTTTAGGAATGCTCATAATGAAGAATTTTGAACAACTTGAGCTTGCAGGACTTAATGTTATCGATTTATAAAGCGTTTTCTAAGGCAAACCCCTTAAATTTAGCTTTTTAAGATAGCTTTTTTCGCTGTGTCTTTTCGTGCAAACGATGTTCCAGACAAATGCTGAGATATTAAAACCACATAATATTGTTGAAGACCACATGTAAAAATTAAATTATTGTTGAAGACTGCATGTTAAAATATTGTTGAACACTGCATATAAAAATTGTACCTGAAATCGGAGGCGCGGCGCACACCTCTTGTTAAAATACTTATTCGTTTTAGAGTTATTGAAGAATTTTAAATTTTTTTACGCCAAGTTCAACTGCGTATAAGAGAGAAAGGTGCAAACCAAAATGGACGAGCACTATTTTCAATGTCCGGACTACGCATAATAAAGATAAGAAGGTTTTAAGCTCATTTTGTAATGTTTTTTTACTTGGGTATTTTTACTTACAGTCTTCAACAATATTATGTGGTTTTAATACCTCCACATTTGTCTGGAGCACGGTTTGCACGAACACAGTGGAAATAGTTATTTAAAAAAACTAAATTTGAGGGTGTTGCCATAGAAAACGCTTTACAAATCGATAACATTAAATCCTACAAGTTCAATTTGTTCAACAAAATTCTTTATTACGAGCATTTCTAAAACTTTGTCGAAGACACCAACTTTCTACCTCGCCAGCATATTTTTTTTTTTAATTTGATCGTAGTAAGCCATACTTATTTTAATTTTTAAAAAGGTTGTGGGAAATATTCCTACGAACAATTCGTCCAAAGATACCCTGTGAATATATTCGATGGTTTGGCCTCT
This sequence comes from Topomyia yanbarensis, assembly GCF_030247195.1. Classification (NCBI taxonomy): domain Eukaryota; kingdom Metazoa; phylum Arthropoda; class Insecta; order Diptera; family Culicidae; genus Topomyia; species Topomyia yanbarensis. Next base: position 156,437,723 of record NC_080672.1, read on the forward strand.
AGTGAATTAAGTTCACGTGTTTGGGGTTTCCGACCACTACGCAGCGGTGTCTTTTGATGACCCCTTCTCGATAACAAACATTTACCCAATTTATTGAGCAGAGTCGTTTGGTTCACAAGACTAGGTCCAGGCCTCTGAAAAAATCTTCAAAGTTTGAGGGTTTCTATATGTTTCTTGTAAAATAAACGTTAAAAACCAAATCCACCTCCCCCCCCCCTTGAGAATTTTCTGCGCACGATCAGGTAGTAGGGTTACAGCACCCATCCTCGACACACTACCACTTTTCGACCATCTACACAACGTACAGTGGTCCCAAAGAGCAAAAAAGGTTTTTTTTAGATTGCTTCCAAACTGTTAACTTTAGCAATATAGTATCTTTGGAAAAGTTTATTGGAATAGAACTCCCCTTCTTTCCATCTTATCGGATTCATGATTCATCCCCCGAATAGTGAGTTAGAAATTTTTTTCTTCAATAATCCAGATAGACATACATTTAAAGCCGTGTGGTGTCCGGCGGGCTGAAATCTTTTTCCACTATTTCAACCAAGAATAGAACCTCTGGGAACTGCTCCCATGTCGTAAGAGGCGACTAACAACATGCTAGGAGTTCCTAGGCCGAGGTTTTGTTCCGTACCGAAGACTTAATCTGGGCGGACCTTAAGGTTTTCCATATTACCCTCTTTCCAGTCTGTATTTAGTGAATCACTGACATATACCTTTTCTGATTCGCCTTTCTTGATTGTGTACCAACGTTTTAAGTTTCTTCTGGCGGTTGTATATTAGCCGTAAATGACGAAATCTAATTCTACACTAAGTAACAGAATATATTAATATACCGGCACTTCCACGCCAAGGTTTAACTTCCAAAGCTTTGGCTTAAAAACCGTTTTTAAAAAATGGAAACTTTCATGCAGGAAATTTATTGAATTGGCCTAAGATGGAGCTGTCGAATTTCACAAAAAGCTTTTTATGTTGCAAGTGATCTGTAGTTGTGTTAAATTAGGTATTTTTCTATTATATTTGGAACCGTCTACCGATAAATCTACATTTACGAATACCTCCAAAAGTGACTTCTTGAGGTCTCATGAAGGCCTGACACTAGCTTTATGATACTTTTGCTTTTCTAAACAGTAATAAAAATCTCAACATTCAAGAACTTCACTTTGTCAGAAAATGTAGGGCCATCGGAAGCTAAAACTTCGTAAAATCGCACTCCTGGTCCTTTTTTCAGTGCAGTACTCTACGTCACTCGTACAAATTTGCACCGCTCTTATGGTAGTCGGTATTTGCTAGTATTACTGTTCTCCCATCCATTCTGGTAGTCAAACGGTGGGATAGCAAAATTCTTACAAGTTTCCTATCTCATGCCTCCACGCGATTCTAAGTCTATTGATGACATTTGGTCCTTAGACCGCAGAATGAGAGGGTGCGAACAGAATGAGAGGGTGCGAACAGATCTAGTCGAGAAAACATTGCCGTAAAAATGAATAGTTGATCGGAAATTAGCCCCAATACGACTAATCTGACTAGTATCTATGAACACGGCTCAATACGTATTGAAAATTCGCCGCGTCTGTTTTTATGAACCTAATTTAAAGCTCCGTTATTGCTAACAAGCCCGTGCATCAGATTAACAATCCTTTATATTTCCCTTCAGTGTTCGGTATTATCGCTCGTATACTTGTATTCCACAAACAATCCGATATGGAAAATAAGAAATACTTTCCTTGATTTATAACATCTCGCGCTATTTTTGCCAGTATAATATGCTGTCACTTGGTAGTTTTCAAGCCAATAAATATATCGTAGAGAAGAAGTAGCGAGTTCTGTCCAAATACTGTTGCAATAAATAGTGATCCGGCCCATTACGCAGATAAGATTAGCTTTTCCAGGCAATACTCCCACGATCGGCTGTGTGGAGTTCAAATTGTTTTTGTTTAGGGAACATAGTATACTCTCGGTAGCCGGCTGCCCAGAGTTTAAAAATAACCAAAAACTAAACAAGATCATCTCTTTTTCGAGTGATCGTGCACTCGAAGACTAACTAAACAACTACCTAATAAAATATGCTTTACAGGTCGCATCGTTTGCTTGGAGCGAATCCTAGACCTGATACCCTTCCAAACCACCAACTCCGCGACACCTATGGAAGAGTCTGATGAATCGTCGTCCTTCCGTTAAGTAGGTGGAGCATCAACACTTCCTGTCTACCTTATCCTTTATCCTTCCCCGTGAACGATGGAGATGGGGGCGGCCGGCAATGATGGCTATCATGCTGTTGAGGTTTTAATATGGGTCGGATTGGTATGAATTCCTACTTACCACTTCCTAAGCAACTCTTATTAGATAATCAGCAGTCAAACATGATGAAGTCAGTGTGCAATCCGCCAAAATCATCGTCACAACGCAACGCAACGCAACGCAATAATCCAGATAGACATACATTTACTTTGGCAAAGTAGCAGAGAAACTTATTTCAAACACTGTACCTGTAAAAAAATTTCTTTTTGATTTTTTCCATTATATAAATATTCTAGAGCATCCTTTGGACTGTTAAACTGCATTCATTTGTCGAAGACGAAAACTTGCTATCACTAGTATGTTTAGAGATATTTACGTTTTTTGATTGAAAAATAGCTCTTTTTTCCAATGCCGATAACTTGTAAACGGGTAAAAAACGGACAAATCACTTGGAAAACAAATTAAAATGCAAGAAAAGCACAACAAATGCAAAAAATCATACCTCCCCAAGACGGGGGGCGAATGGTAGCGTCTACGTTATCAATACATTTTATAGGCTGTTTCTATTTACTACTACTAAGAGCATGTTCAGGAATGTTTCAGTTCTAGATTCATAATTTTGACAGTTCTATTATATAAAACTGAAAATTTTAAAACTAGAACTTGCTGTCCCCAGCAGCAGTTTTAGCGGATGTTCTATTCAGTTTAAAATTCATGTCTCACCATTCCTTCAGCGTTACTGCATTCAAATTTATTTTTCCCCAGTCTATCGGGTCTAAGTGTCTGTGCTGGAAACTTTGCATGTATTTAAAACACAGTTCTAAACGTGTTTTAAAATCAGCAACAAATAGAACGGAGTCGTATAACAGTTTTAAATTTTGAAACAAAACTGTTCGAAATTATAAAACAAAACGCTCTGCTGGGGATGCGAATGTTTCAGTTCCAGTTCTACTTTGAAACTCCTATACAAAATAAAACGCTCCTGAACATGCCCTAACAGTTTTGACGCATGCTAGGACCTTGTTTAGAGGGACTTTGGCGCACGTGCAACCAAATGGCGAGTAATCAAATGCATTTGATGACGGAATAAGACAAACTTCAACTCGAATTTTTCCATAGAGAGCCGCCTTGAGGAGATTTGATTTTTTCAGCATTTGTTGTGCTTTTCTTGCACTTTAATTTGTTTACCAAGTGGTTTGCCCGCTTACAAGTTATCGTTAATGGAAAAAGATCTATTTTCAATCAAAAAACGCGAAAATCTCTACATATACCAGCGATAACAAGTTTCCGTCTTCGACAAATTAATGCAGTTTAACAGTCCACACAATGTTCTAGAATATTTAAATGATGGAAAAAATCTAGAAAAAAACTTATGATGAAAAAACTGTTTTTAAGGGGCCTTTCACAAATAAGGTTTTAGGTAAAATATTTGTAACGAGTTTTTCTACTACACTGAAGTAAATATTTGTCTATCTGAATTATTAAAGAAAAAAATTCGTAACTCACTATTAGGGGGATTAATCATCAATCTGATAAGACCAAAAAAAGGGAAGTTCTATTCCAGGAAACTTTCTCGAAGACACTACATTGCTGAAGTCAACAGTTTTGACGCAAACTAAAAAACCCGCTTTTTTGCTCATAGGGACCACTGTGCAACGTAGCAGTTTCTATATGGCAGTAGGAGCTGTGGGTCGAGAATTAGTGCTTATCCTCTACTAGGACAATCTGGGCGGGAAACTTCAGATTATCTAATTTACTGAGCCCTTTGGCTCCTTTGTGCTATTTAGCACTACTTCCTCATTGAGCTCCTGACTCCGACGGAGAATTCCCCGGTGAAAGAACATCTCCCAAAACCGAGCCGGAGGAGCAGGGCGTCCGGTTCGCTGGCGCCCCGACGTCCCGCGCCTAGTGGTGTCTCGTAGCGGTCTAGTCAGCACCTTCGGCGAAAGAAGGTCTCAGAGATATCGATTCTTCTTTGGTTTCACCACCACAAGTTCTTGAGCCCTTAGGCTCCCTGTTCGGTGCCATTTAGCACCGCAACTCCTTTAAGCCCTTTGGTTCCTATATCGTGCCATTAAGCACAAATTCCTCGATGATCCATTCAACTCCCGACTTATAAGCGAATTACTCGGTCTCGTCTGCGACGATCAACATAGCCTACTCCGACGGAGAATTCACCGGCAAGAAAAGTTCTTCCGAAACTGAGCCATTCTGCCAGGAGGTCAGTTTGGCAATTCCGGTGGAATAGGGCGTTAGGTTCGCTGGTGTCCCGACGACCTGCAAATGGTGGTGTCTTGTCGCGGTCTACTCAGCATCCCCGGCGAAAGAAGTTCTCCCGATACCGATTCTTCTTTGGTTTCACCACCACAAGTCCTTGAGCCCTTAGGTTCCCTGTCCGGTGCCATTTAGCACCGCAACTCCATTACGCCCTTTGGTTCCCTTCTCGTGGCATTTAGCACCACATTCTCGATAATCCATTTAGCTCCCGACTTGTTGGCGAACTACTCGGTCAGACTCCGACGATGGATCTAGCCTATTCCGACGGACAGTTTCCCGGCCAAAGAATTTCTCCCAAAACCAAGCCAACCAACCAGGTGTCGAGGTCAGTGCGACAATTCCGGTGTAGCAGGGCGTCAGGTTAGAGAGTGAATCAGGATGTGACAGAGCGAGTACCCAAGTAAGCCTCATACAGGATGCATGAACGCGTGAGCGAGAGTGAGTGAGCCACCCCCCCCCCCAGAAGTAATACCGAGAGGTAGTCCCTGGGGAGAACAATGGCGGAGCCCAATGGAGTTTAGTCGGTATTACCTTGTTCATGGTGGAGTCCGACACTCCAGTACACTCCGTGTGGTAGCTTGGCATCTACTAAGCACGTGTACTGGGTCGGTGCGTAAATTGCATTCTCCATCGTAAAAAATAGAAAGGGCGTCAGGTTCGCTGGTGCCCGGACGACCCACAACTGGTGGTGTTTCATCACGGTCTACTCAGTCTACACCCCAGCAATAAATCTAGCATACGCCGACGGAGATTTCCCCAGTGAAAGAAGTTCTCCCGATACCGATTCTTCTTTGGTTTTCGCTATATTTCTATCGGGCCAATCGGTAGGATACCGGGGTCGGTCCGGTGATTCCGGGGGGAGCGTGGCTTCTAGTTCGCTGGCACCCCGACGTCCCATACCCGGCGCTTTGACGCAGTCTACTCAACTAATCCCTGGCAGTGAATCTAGTCTACTCCGCCAGAGTTTCCCGGCGGTGATTGCTCTCCCGAAACCGTTGCTCGCTGTTCATTACGCCATTTCCGCTATAAGTCGATCGTAATCTGCGTCACCAGTCTGTCGACCGCCTTCCAAGTGCTTACGTCGCTTTCTATAGACGATATTATACGGGGTGATGCCCAATCCCTCCGTTTCAGGCATCTCCCTGCGCGTCGCTTTGAACATCGGACATTTGAAGACCACATGCTCCAATTCGCAGATTTTTCTGTAATTGCACTATTCTGTTCTTCTTTACAGAAGACAGATTTTTTGTATTTTGATGAAAATATCATAGATTTCCACAGATTTTTGAAAATAGTGTGATTTTTCACAGCTATTTCGGAAATTTAACACAGACTTTCACAGATTTTTTTCTGTTTTAGTCAATACAGGTGGTAAAAATAATTTTTTGATCGAAAAACGGATTTCAATGTGGCATCCCTGTGGTCCGGTGTCTCCACGACGTTCTCACCCTCCGGGCACAATGGGGACGCAGCGTACCCGAACTAATGAAGAAACTTACTGAAGCAGCCGTGGCCTGACAGGAGTTGTCTCAGGTGGTAGTTCACTTCTCCATCCTTTCTATTGGCGTCAGCAGGTTTAGGATGAGCCGGTAGGTCCACCTTCCCTTCTCCGTATTGTCTCATTCCTGCTGCCACCTCGCCATCGAATCGATTCTCATCACTTTCAGCACGTTTCAGGTGTTTCTCCGATTGTAGCACTCGATATCCTCCGCCAGGGTGATGCCGAGGGGGATCATCTCGGCGACAACGCATACTACCTCCCACGATATTGTACTGTACGCGCTCGCGACCCGTATGGCCATCAGCCGGAACGTCCTGTTCAGTTTTTCGTGGCTTCGCTTGGATTTCAGCGCCGAGCCCCATCGAAGTATCGATGAAGAAATACTGGATTGCAAACGTCTTGTGCTGCTTCTCAAGCCGCCGACGTGGTCTTAAGATGACCCTGCAATAGCAAGGATCATGGGCCGTCTTCACTCGGGGTCCCTGAGCACAACTGAGCTGAGGGACCCCTATAATTGAACAGGTATAAAATGCTGCAGAGTAGGATGATCCCTAGCATCAGGGAGCCATATATGCACCTTGAGATTTATTTTTCAAATTTAAGCCAAATCATTCAACCATGTGAAAGTATTAAAAATACTGTAGAAATCAAAATATATGGAGAATTTTTTTTAGATTTTCATCACTATAGGTAAATGTCCAGGTATCGTCGAAAAGCGGAAGATAATTTTGATAGAGCTTACAAAAATATTAGTATTTCTGACCAATCTGACCGCACGTGGCAAATGGCCTAACACACTATATGAGATTATGAGAGTTCGAACTGAAATGAGCTGCGTACAGCGTAATGGATTTACCAGCTGCGCTATTCCACTCCCCCATATGATATAATCTGACCTTAATGGTTGTAAGACGCTGTTTGATGCTGCCTTGAGTGCCTTCGTCAATAATGAGGAATGAAGGAATAAGACGGGTTAAACGTCTACACTACAATGTCGACGATTCATTCAATAATTGTCCTTACACAGTATAGGAAAAATATTTAGCAACATGCAAAAAAATTTTTTTTTGATTATCGAGGTTTTAACCTTAGGGTCATTCACCTCTTTTCGGCTTAGATATCTTCTCTGTTCGCGCCAGCTCCGGAAAATGCCAGCACATTCCATTACCACCGTGAAACACCTCGAACCAATATCAGAAACCACCAGCAGCATAGCGGATCACCATCAGCCAATAGCACAACACCGTAGAAGCATCACGCGCATTATTTATCTCGCACGCGCACACTTCCATTCAAGCGCCATGCACCGTTCACAGCAATGATACATGCTGGAATATTCCAGAGTGTGTGTTTTCAATATATATAAACGACACCGCGTGTTTGTTGTCTTGACATTAGTCCGTCTTTTATCAAGTTGGCTGAACGTACGTTGTGGAACCAATCCGCCCTGTTAAGGGAAATAAAAGTACAAGTTCAATTCCACAATCCAATGCGTCAGTTCATTTTGGCCCCAAAATCCCATATTTTAATGTTTTTTCTGCTTCGTGATGCAAATCATACATATTTTGTAGTTTTTCTAATGTGAAAAAATTTCAAAAACCGATCGGAGCCTTTTTGACCTTTGTCCAAATACGAGATTTTGGGGTTGTAGGGCTTTTTGTCATTCATATTAAATTTTATCATTTTCTCATACATATATCTCTATTATTCTTCAATCAATTTTCATAAAATGTAACTTGTTGAACGTGTAAAATTCTGAGGAATAAGCCACAATGACCCAGTACCCCACTTTCCCGTATTTTCCTAGAAAAAAATATATCCATTCAAATACTAAGATTATTTCCTTTCAAAAGAAATATAAATTGTAATTTTCTGATTGCTACTTCAAAAGTTATAGCATTTAAGGACATTCACACCAAAAAATAATGAAATTTAAACGACATGTAAATCAATGCGATTGTGAACATACAAAGATTAAATAAAAAATTTGATTGAAAATTACATTAAAATCAATTGGAGCATCAAACAGCATACAATTTTACACTTTCATTCGTGTAATATTACATGTCATTCATTTTACAGCAGTATTCGAGTAAAAATACATTGAAGTGCATTGATTTTCCGTTTAAAATAACTGTAATTTTCAATCCACGTGTAAAATTATAATAAAATTCGTTGAAGAAAGCACGACAAGTCGTGTGTATTTGTGGTGGAACTTAATTTTACATTTATATTCATGCTCCAAATATGTGCATGAAAATAAACTTAAAATTACAAAATATTTTTTCTGTGTTATACATGCGAGCCACAACATAGTTGCTATGCCGCATACACCCCTCTCCCCTGCCTAACCATGTATCTGACATGAGCAAATAAAAAAATACGTTGTTCAACACACTAACCATGCTGGTATGCCACGAAACTGCTACTTAAGGAAGCTAGAACATTTTCCTATACAATCAATCCAAATTTTTGAAGGAATGCCATCTGTAGCTCCTATTTTGTGCGAAAATATCACCCCTCTTCACTTGGGGTTTCTTTTCTTCTTCTCCTTTTCGGTGCACTTTAAAATGCACTTTACCCAAGTAGCAATTTCAACTTGTTGAAAGTTTTAAATGTTGCACAACTGCTACACAATATTTCTTATTGTTGGATATATTTGAAAAGAATTTCCACGGGTTTTCAAACTGATTGTGCAACTGTGTAACTATAGAGCTGGCCAATAGTATGCAAACATCAATAACAGTTGTGAAACTAATCAGAAACTTTGCTAACTTGCACAAACAGTCTAACAAGTTGCAAATGCCTCTTTGTTTGCCATTCCACCCTAAACAGAACTGTCCAACTACCCAGTGCTCGACAAATGGCACAGCTATTGGTTTTAGTATTTTGTTGCAATTAGGAATATGTTGCATAACATACAAAGTGCGCTTTTTCCATAACATAGTTATTACCAAGAGAGTTACAAATACTATACAGTAACAAAGTGTGCTACTGGGGTATTCAAACACCACTGCAAAAACACTCGCGAAACTTTAATCGTTTACTAACAAAACATCAAATTTTCTGCCAATGTGCAGATGACCAAAGGGAAATGTTCGGAAACTATCATTTGTGCGTTTGAATTTTCACTTCAGATTTCAGTTTTTCTCAATATAAACAAGTGAGTCGGGGCCTAGCAACGTGGCTTCCACATATCTTCACCTTAATGTATTTTTCCTCCATATTTTCCCATACTAGGGTTACTGCTCCCTAATTCATCTTAGCACCTCTATTCATCCCACCCATTTGAACACATTAGTTAGAGCAGTATCTGCTATCTCTATTCAACGCATTAGCTCAAATGGTAGGATGAATAAGGGTACGTTGTACTCGACTTTTCGCGTCGCTCAAACGCGAGCATTTTACATTTCCCAGGCAAAATTTTTAACTTTCCTGCTTCTTAGGAACGAAGCAAAGATGATGATACCTATTTGAGTGCAATCCAGCCACTCTAAGTCGAGTTATCGAAGAAAGAGTGTGACATCTCGACTAATGAGATGAATAAGGGCTCATCTACCCTACCAATTTCAAAAAAAATTCAAGCGAAGTGGGCGGGGGTCTAAAATTGTCCAAATAATGTGAAATTTGGCATCTGAGCTTACTTTGATATTTGTCACAATATGAGAGGGGGGGGGGGGGGCGTTTGAGAACTGAAAAAAAATTGCGATGCCCTACTCGACACTACCTCCACATCGGTGCTCAGACACGCAGGACCTGCTTAGGCAACTGCACTGCAGACGAAGAGGAACACATCTCGGCCATGCGGGTGTCTAGCGCGTATCGAACTATCTCGACAGATTATCTCGGGGTTGGACATAAACTGCGTTTACTCAAATCATAGTACATTAATCTTTTGGTAGGATTGGTGCTAATGAACGACAAAATGATTATGTATGGAAAAAAACTATTCCTATTGATGTCTTGTATACAATGCTACTGCCAGCTGCTCTCGTACGCCGTATAAATGTTTTTATACTGCAGGTAGTAGAAAACAACCGGTACGTGCCTGTTTTAGTTGAAATACTCCAGTCCTAGCAAGAAAAATAAATTTATCCGCAAGTTGACCCAATCAACGCTCGGAATCAATCAGTTGTAGATTTCTCCTTCAAATGATATCTGAGACATTCCAGAGCGTATCGCGCTAACGTTGTGAAATGCAAATCGAACTTCTGGGAAATCAAACGCAAGCACGCCGACATCAATTAATAGTAACAAATGGAGCAAAATGCTTAATTCAAGAACACACACGCACACGGGATGTATGATGCTACAATGGTCTATAGATATTCATGGCGATACTATCGTTCGATTGACTTAATCAGTCTGCAGAGCATGAGTTTCCTTTGAATTGAGCGAGGAATTTTCACCAGGGATGGCATGCAATAGCGAAGCTCGGATACTTACTAGCTCTGTCGGGTGCTGAATTCATCTCTGGCGATTCCCAATGCAGCGTCCGATTGTCTGGTGTGATCGGAATCGACTGATTGTGATGCTCGATTATTGGTCGTAAGCTTAATTGGTCTGCATACATCAGAGTAGCTATAGAATGGCAGTGATGTACACTGTGGACCATAGCAAAGCTACTGTTCGATAGGAAGTTGCCTAGGTACCACAACAGATCAGCAGCCTGCTGGTGCGAATGTCGACGTTCTGTCTCGCTAGCTATGGTGCATCGAACGATGTCTTCTGGTATATTCATATAGTGCACGGTGTGGCAAGTTCAGTAAAGGCTCAATTTGTCATACGCTCTAGATAGAAAATTGCTCTGAACACTCGACCGTAGATGCAAACAGGTCAAACTAGACAAGTTCGTGGGAGAATTAAGATCAGTTGATCTTTTCTAATTGCCGTGTACTTTAATTTGCAGTTATGACCAATTTTTCACCGGATGGTTGGTAAATATATTTACACTTATAGGTTGTTATTTTATCGTTAGAGGGAGGTGATATGTTCAACGGTATTTGGTTTATATTTATATTTGTTATATTTTTCCACACCAGTGGATCTGTTTTCCGGACTCCAGACAGTTTATTTAATCTTTACACATTTCTTGGCAAACTTCAGTCGTATTATGCGATCTTGCCGTTTCAGTTCTAGTTCCTGTCATTTTTGACCAGTGAACCTTAGTTCGTGATTTCTAATTATCATTTTACATTTCATTACTCGGACTTACACCTTGTATAACAGTTGTGCATTCTCATCTGTTGGGAATTATTAATCGCTACAGTATAGATATGTCGGTACCACAAGTACAGTATACATTTAAAAACGAAAAACCAAATTTGTAGGTATTTGTTTTGTTACGGCAATCAAAATCCAACAAAATGCTGAAGTGTTCATACATCTTGAAAGTTAGTGTTCGAACTCTTATGTACGTACAATTAGTTCCAATTGTTTTCGCTGAAAAGTAAAGGGTGTTTAGTCCTTTTGCGCATGATGCGAAATAATAAGTATGAATTACAACTGTACTCACAGTGGAATCACTTAAAACACGAGGCAGTAAATTAACTTGGAATATATTCATCAGAATTCAAGAACTCATCCGAATCCAGCTATCTCTACTCGCTCAGCGTCGCAACCGATCTCAATCTTTCCACAATGATAATTTTAAGTCATTAAAGCTCCAAAAAGGTTCCGTTTTTATGGATGTTAAATATCTTTCCACTAACATGACATTAAAACTAATGTTTTTTTTTTACAAAATAGCCAAAGGCGAGGCACATATTTTTCAGTTTCTTCTCTCTATATTTTTCCTTATGTATCCAAAAAATATACCATTATAAATTTTTGTTATTTTTTCTCTAAATATAAATTTTGAGACTTAATAATTGTTATCTTTCATTCTGTGCTGGATAGGTTAATCTGCATTTGCTGCTGCGTTTGGATTTGGATTATCCTTTTCCACTTCGTTGTATCTACGCTGAGCGAGCAATAGCAGCTTTTCGCACCCAATGATGCGATAATATACCCTAGTTTAGTGTAGACGTACACAAGCTTTCTGTGTCAAACCGTTGCTTATAATCGGGCTATTACCTTAGTATTGCAAAGTTTTAATGAATTGAATTTTTAAAAACAAAAAAGTAAACTATAGACTGATTTTTTGGCGCCATAAATGACAAATTACCTAACTTCCTTGTAGAAGTTACCACTTTGATAGCACGATAGCGTAAATAATAGTCACAAAAATAAATGCGACATTTACTTGAATCAAAACCTAAAATTTGATTGATGGACCTCAAAAAACACGAAAAAAGGTAGGCAGTGTAGAACAGATTATATAAACAAAAGCTGTTGAATGATGTCTGACGAACGCCCTTGCCACTATGAGGAGGCATGTGACTAAAAATCGAAAATGGTAAATTGGAGTTGATGCAATTTAATTCAATTCTAAACTGAATGTTTATATATATATATATATATATATATATATATATATATATATATATATATATATATATATATATATATATATATATATATATATATATATATATATATATATATATATATATATATATATATATATATATATATATATATATATATATATATATATATATATATATATATATATATATATATATATATATATATATATATATATATATATATATATATATATATATATATATATATATATATATATATATATATATATATATATATATATATATATATATATATATATATATATATATATATATATATATATATATATATATATATATATATTCAGAGTATCTCTGAAAAATAAGGATGTCCAACGATAAAACTTGTGAAAAAAGATATATTACGTGCGTTTTCTCAACTGTTCATATTGTTTCTGAATTTGAGATCAAGCATTTGTTCATGTATGTCATTTTAAAACTAAGAATACGAGCCTTCGGATTATATTATTGGAAATGTATTTAGGGTAAAGTGCCTATTTTCAGCATGCTAAGCAGGGTGCCTCACTAATTCATTATTTAACGATCAATGGAATGTGTAAAAATTAACATCAACAGCTTTGCTTCGTTGTTAAGAACGAGTATAATAAAACAAATGCGCTGAAAGCAGTTAAATTCTCGTGTTTGAGCGCAACGAAAACTCGAATCGAGTGCCCCTATTGTTGCGCTGCCATTTGACTCAATGCGTTGAACAAAGATGGAAGACACTGCTCTAACCAACGGCTTCTAATGGGTAGAGTGATAATAGAATCATGGGGAAATTGGGCTCATCACCCTATGTTGTATTAGTATGAAGTTATATGAAAAATAACCATTCGAAGTCCTGGAATATCCACAAATTGGATCTGGAAAAAAGTCCCTCTGAACTGTCGAGGTAATGCAGACCGTCAATTTTTTTACAATGGAATTATGTTTACCTATGAAATATCAGAAGCGAAAAAAACATAAGTTGCGTTAGAAAAACTTAATCTGGTTAGTCACAGCTGTCGTTTGGCGCATCATGTATTTTCTTTGCTGTGGCGCGTGCAATCGTATGCGTAGCCGCAAGCCGCTGAACGGTGTAATTTCGCACAAAAGTGGCAACCGGCTTGAAAATATCTGTGTTTTCACCAAACAAAAATCATTCCATAAAATAGTAGCCTTAAGCTTTCCAGAAACACTTACCTGTTATTTTTTTACTTTTATTTTTTGCTTTAATCACGGTTTTACCATTATAATAATTTTTGTTTTGAGGTTGGCAAAAAAATTAAAGACGTTGTAGCTCCTTTCTAAAAAAAACAAAGAAATAGATTCAGCTGTCAAAATTAATGTTTTAGAATAGCGATTCCACAAATATGTACGACAGTCGGAAAGTCTTATGATTTTCTAAGAAATCGAGTGGGTCCGTATTACCCCCACGGTCTATTCATTGGAAAGATAGTTGATCTGACTACATTTTTGCCATACAACATTACTGTGTAGCAACAAGGGGCGCTCAGTTGTACTGAAATCCCCAAGGTGATCAATGTGACCAAATACTTGAAATTGTTATTTTACCAGAAAGGATGATTTGTAATTTAAAGAATTTTCAGTTTTTGTTACCAATAGCTTTGAAATGGCCACTTGTATTACGCAAAATGTAGGGGAAAGTTTTCGGTTTGCCGGCACTGGTCGGTTGTCGGCACCCCTATGTAATTTTTGACAGAAACCAGACATGTACATTCTGATAAATATTATTTTTGTGTTATATTAGCACGATATTGTTGTGCCGATTGCTGAAGCAAACAGACTCGAATGTTCTATTCTACAACCAATATAGTTTTTGAGCAAGTGAAAAGTGGAATATCTTAAAAGTTTTCTTTGATGATTTACTTAGTGTTATAGAAAGAAGTAAATCGATCGAAAAAGTATGCGCATTGAATATTTACGATCTGAATTTATTCTATTTTGTGATTCAACATTGTTCAACATTGAAATGTTCGCCACAAAATTTTGTTTGATCAATTGTCAAAAAGGTTACTAAAATCGGTTTTCGGCACCCAAACATGGTCGGTTGTTGGCACCCCTTTTTGTGGCAAATGCTCTCAATAACCTAATCAATATGGGTATTTAGGAACGGGATTAACGAAGAGATACCAGAGATCGATCTTTGGCACCATTCCGGTTTAGCGTTTTACTTTTACATGAAGAAAGCCCACCTGGTCGTGTATTCACCGCTAGGTAGTACTGTACACACCAGATTGTCACGACCAGACAATTTGGGGGGAAGGAGCGGGGTTACCCTATAGCCCCCCTTCACCTTTGGTAGACTTCTATCTGATCTGAAGCTTTGGTATAAAAATGGACTGCCTGAAACGAACTCAATTGCAGTGAATGCGATCCGTCAGTGCATTAGCAGTGCGTAATATTCGCACTAGTTTTTCACATACACATATTGTGATTCTGATAAAGAATGATGTTCATAATGCCTTTGATGGTTGTTGAAATGAATAAATTTTCTTTTCCCTTTGAATCTTGATGATTATCATTCATATTTTTCTATTTTTAATAAATTTTCTTAGGGTGCCGGCAACCGACCACATTTTTCAAAATGGTAAAAAATTATCATTTTACTAAATTGTTAATATTTTTTTTTCAAGTTAACAGAATAAATTAAATTCTTTCATAAGTTGTTAGCTAAGGCCTCTAGCTTTCCATTGGTATGATTATTTCCATATATTGTTCAATTGGAGTAATGTTGTGAGCCAAAAACAAAAGTGTGCCGACAACCGAACACGTTCTCCTATTTTAAAATTTATTCTTAAATCTTAAGCAAAAGCTATTTCCAGATTATAATTTGGTTACCGATTTGCATTGGTTGGCTTAAAAAGCAAATTAAATAAATGTTTGATCTTTCATAGTGTAATCGGTATGTTGTGCTGCTTCGACAAAAGAGAACTACTAGAGGACGCATAACGATGCGTCTCAGGAAACAGGTTGACAAGTATAGCAATCTTCAAGTCTACCAATTAAAAAATCAGTAAACATCAAGCAAAACCAGAAGGTAGTAAACAATAAAAAGAAGATACTGTACGCACGTTAAAAGTAGCAGCACAGTTTGAAATGTAAGAGTTCGCCTTTGGAATATCAGAAGCATAACTCAACAACTGAAAATTAAGAAAAAAAAACGGAAAGAAAATCATGCTATTTTTATATAGTAGCTCAATAAAAACCTTCATCTTGTCATGGCACAATGCATGTTGGACTTGAGCTTTATAAAACAGCAAAAACACCAATATTGGGTGAACAATGACAGTTTCATAATTTCAAACGGGGTTTCTTTCGGATTATCACAAAGTTTTAGAATATAAATCTGAAATAATAGAAATAATACACAGTAAACAATATTTTAATTGAAAAACTTACGAAAAATACACAACAAAATTTTTATGTAAACAGAGTAGAACTTAACAAAAGTAAAACATTTGAACTAAACTACTACGAACGAACATAACCAATACGATCAGAAAAGACAAACCAAGGTAGCTGGCACTTTTGAAACAAGCGGGAAAACACACAAAAGGGATATTGTTTGCAATATTAAGAAGTTTCAACTGTTGCTATTTTTCAAATGGGATGACACCGACACGTTTACTTGTTGCCATAACACTTGGATTGGTTCGAATGCAACTTGAATATCTGACGATTTTCCATCTATCGACTGGATCATCGCTAGTTTGCAGCTTATCGTTTGTGTTTTTTCACTGTGCGATTAATATTCTCGTATGATTTCCTTTGAATTGTTTACTCCTGCATATGTTATGCTTTTTTATACTCACTAGGTGGTTATATTAATTTGAATAGTAGTTTTAAAGAAATATTTTCAACGTGTTCTCTGCATTGTTATTCATATTATAAACAAAAATCTTAAAATGATAGATTTGTACATTTATTATTTGGAAATATTTTTTTTCAGCGAATTATTAGGTTGGTATAATTATAGCAGCAATATTTTAGTCAAACCAATGAACTACTACGTTTCAATGTTTTTTTTTACCAAATCGATACTAAATGTTTCTCGCATTTGTGAAAGTATAGGTGCTATATCTGGGGCTCCTGTTCAATATCTACAGCCCAACAATTTTCGTTTTTGTTTCACTTCATGACGCATAACAACTGTTTTTTTAACTTGCTTTGAGCATAGAAAGCTTCCCATTTTTAATACTGGGCTGTATATTGGAATTAAATAACATTTCTACTCAGTTTTTCCTGCTTTCGGTTGCTGCTTTCTAATTTGTATCACGAATTTATGCAATGGTTCAACCACATTGGGAATGTAACACAAGACAAAAACGAAATGAGTATCATCTTAAAATTAGTCCTCCAGGAAATCCGTTCTAATCATTGCCACTTGGTTGATTCTAAGCGAAACTTGCAGTAGGAGCATTTAGAAACAGCAGCTTTATTAGCGTAGACCCAAACAAAGTTAGTCCGGTTCTAAAATTCTGTTTCTGTTTTGTGTACCGAAAAAGCGATCATTAAACCTCACTGAGTACTATGTACTTAAATTGTTTGTTTTTAACCATATTATTTCTATCCTCCTTGTTAGTCTTGTTAAACTTACCGCTGTTAGAATTTCAGTATAGCGAAATGCAGCGTTTCCTTTTTTGATTTTATTGTTTTTGTTTCGTTCAGTTATCTCTGGGTTTCATTTGCATGATCAATCGTGGATTTGGTAGAGGTTTTTTAAATAGCTTAGCTCGTGTAGCTGCTTTGAACAAATTGAATTACAACGAAGAATAACTATGAACGCGCATCCTAAGTAAAATGCAGGTCTTTGAGCATACTTCAAGGTACGGAGGAAGTTATTTCGGTGAAAAAACGGAGGCCTTCAATATTTTTTGGCAATACAGTGATATTTCAATCATTTTTTATATAATAATGCAACTCTCCAGTGATTATTTCCTAAATTTACAATGCAAAATGCAACGAATTGCAGTGAGTCCTGAGGCTCCACGAAATGAACATTTAAGAAAATATTGTACAAATGTTGCAATATTATATGAAAATTGACTAAATAAACTAACACTCTATGTATCACCAAAAATATAAAAAACATGCTTTTTTACCTAATTAACCTTACCTCCAAACTTTTAGAAGCATTCAAAACTAGGCACCCTAAGCAGTGGAAACTAATAGTGATCTGAACATAAACGCTGCACTACAATGCTGGAAAATAATCGAAGTGAAGTGCTTTATCATGTTGTATCATGTTGTATAATTGTACTTTATCAAGAAAAATTCGGCTTCAAACTTTAATTATTATATTTACTCTAGTGCAAATGAAAAGATATGTTGTAAATTGAATCAATTTTTAAAAGCGGCTATAGCACACAAATAAGAAGTGTTTGAACATTGCTAACTGAACATATTTGCAATAATGCTAATAAAAAGTGACCCAACGCAGACACCCTTTATTGTGGGGCTATTCTAAACACAGTAATGTTTCTTTATATATATATATATATATATATATATATATATATATATATATATATATATATATATATATATATATATATATATATATATATATATATATATATATATATATATATATATATATATATATATATATATATATATATATATATATATATATATATATATATATATATATATATATATATATATATATATATATATATATATATATATATATATATATATATATATATATATATATATATATATATATATATATATATATATATATATATATATATATATGTGCACAGGTAAATACCCATTTATATATTTATATATAGATATATAAGGCTGGAGCACAGTTTTATAGAAAAACTGCATAAAGCCAGGACAATTTTGGTTTGGTTCCATGTGGTGTCACCGACAAACGTGCAAAATTTGAGGTCGATTGCTTATGACCCAGCGTAGTTTAATACGTTTGAAATTTGTATAGAAATTCCATTGAGAAAACATACTTCTTGCAATTTCATTACTAGAGTCCCCAGATGCTCCTTAAGAATGCAATAATGTATATCCATAGTACAGGATATGCTTAACAACTCTGCCGAAGGAAGTATGGTGCTAAAATGTTTCTGAAAAATGTTATAGTTGCTCAAAATCCTATGGCTCAAGTTGAATGCAAAATCTCACAACACAGTGTACCAATGGAAGGTGGATTTCATAGTGAAATAACGGCGTAGTTTTCTTTTTATTCTGCCGAATTTGTGCGTTTAGATAAATTATTCAAAAGCATTAGCCTTATTTCATAGACGTAGTGGGGAAGAGCGGGTACACAGTCGCATGAATTATTATGGAGTTGGAATGTTCAGGTGAATTATTCAAAAATGTGTTCTTCTATGATTTGCTAGGATGATGGTTTCGATGCTGCTCTACCACCGAAAAAAAGTTACAATTTCAATGGAGTGTTGTGAATTTCTTGTTGAAAGGATGTTGCAGTACTTTCTTCAGCAAACGTGTTTGAAGAATTCTCCTGAACAAACTGACTCGGCAATATTTCAGTTCGAACCCCAACTTCTCTTTATTTCTTTAATACACCTCCCCCATAAACACACACTCAACTCTCCGTCTCTATCAACATCTAACTACCTTTGTGAAATTGGGTTGATACTTTTGAATCTTTCATCCGGACATACCAATTCAGTGAAACAAAAAACTACGAAGTTATTTCAACTTCAAGTCTAACTACCAATGAATTGCATTGCAATGGCACACCTGCAGTGTTGTTCAAATAACTGATACTTGCGGCTTAATTGGAACCATTATGAACAACTATAACTTTATTCAGAGACATTCTAGCACCATACTTCCTTCTGCAACGTTATTGGGTAAATCCTTAACTATGATTATGTTTAATTAGTTGCGGGAAAAATGCCTCTAGAATTGAAAATCTTAAAAAGTTCAAATGCAATGCACAACGCCGAGTCATAACCAATCGACCTCAAATGTTGCAGTTATTTGGGAGCCCAAATAGAGCCAAAAAAACTGTGCTGAATAAATGATCATTTTACCCCACCCTAACATACATATGTATATAGACATATAAATGTATACATATATATTTATAAAAGCGTCATATAATCGAAACATTACTGTACCCTCTTCACGCAACCTACATAGATACTAAAACGTTACCAAAATATTACCTTGTAAAGTCTCTCAATTCTATCTTCTCCTATCTTTGTTGCACAATGCAAAAAGCATGTAGTCATTTCTTTTCCTGATTGATGTCTTCATGTTTATTGTTATTTAGTCTTCGATATAAAATTGCCCACTAGGCCTACCGGTCTAAAACTGCTTGGAAGGTAAGCAATATTCACACACACACACTTTGACATTCTACAATTACCGACTGGTAGAACTATAGCAAAATTGAAGCTCTTGCGATCAAACAATAATTAATCAAACAGTTGTGGATTATTACAATGCAAAACAAGTAATAATCACTATGTAATGTAAATTATTAAAAGCATAGTTATGTTCTCTTCGTAACATACAAAGCGCCTACGTTAGTTATCTCGATACTGATCGACTCTTCGTCGTTTGGTTTCAACTGTTTGCACTCGACAGATTAACGGTTTTAGTTATTATTAAAAAATGATATTGAATCGACATTTCAGTTGTACCTACCGTTATTACCGACCCAAGGCGAGTGCAATATTCATCTGCAATGCATTCATAGCAGTCGTCATGGGAACAGATCAAGTTCATTTCGTACTGTCTGTTTCCTGACCGAGCGTGGCTTCTCCTTCCTCGGCGTTGCCGTCGTCTTCCGGTGTGGTTTTAAGCGTCGGCATTGGTTGTAATGGTTGAAATGCAGATCCGAGCGAGGGTCTCAGCTGGAATGCGACGCATGGCTTGAAATGTGTTGTATTTGTACTGGTATCAGCCTCAGTCAGTTTAAGATTCACCTGCGAAACAAAGGGATGTTAAGGTGTACAATCGTGACGGTTCAATCAGGTTTATCAGATATAAAAGAAACAGACGATGCTGGGATAGGGTCGTGGTTTCCGATGAACTTGGGATTTCGGATCCACCGATTTTGGATCCACCGACGACGGACAGAAGTACGACCGAACGGAAACTTTAGGGGCCGTTCATAAACCACGTACTCATGAGGGCGACGGGCCGGGGGGGGGGGGGGGGGTTTCTAACAAATGTCTACGTTTGCCAACGAGGGGGTAGGGGTTTTTAGCGAAAGTCTACCTAGACTCTGATTTTTTGTTATTCCCGTATTACTAATTATAAAAGGTATTTGAAGAGAGTTCTGTTCAACATAATAGTCGATTCAGCTCGCTGTATTTATGAAGACACTTCGAAGCTAGTACACTATTGATATAATTACTATTTAGGTGACCACTCAATTCAACCCAGAAAACACGTACTTTTTGGATAAAACAACCCAGCACGTTGTTTCACGCGTATATTTAGATATGTAGCAATCCATTGGATACAACCCTGCCGAAATGCACCTGCCACTGGAAAATATCTTTTTTGAGTTTTGTGACATTTCCTAATTAGAGTTACTATATTCAGAGTTAGGCGGACTCAGAAGCCGGGAAACTGGCAGCTCTTACTTCAGGAAGAAAACACTGGCATCCCATGCAAATGTTCATGCTCTAGCTTTTAATTTCATTGTCGTCGTGAGTAAGAACTTTACATGTACGAATAGAAAAACCAATTCGGCCCATCCCGCACAGAACCGTCAATATGGTACACTTACCGAACAATAAAATGACGAAAAGTTTTAAATATAGGTCCACAGTTTGTTCCTATGATTATTCGTATTGGGTTGCTTGACGAGAGCAGTTGGTGAGGGAAAGACGGCATATTCGTTTTGGTTATGCCATTAGAAGCCGAACGGAAAGGAAAGGCTCATGCAAGGCACGAGAACGAGCAAGAAAGCGATAATAGCGCATATTAGCGAAAGCGTTACGTACACTTTGAACCTTAATAACTTTCCTTCTACTAAACTGATTGCTAATCTTGTTTCAAAAATCGGAAAACGTTCAATGCTTGCTATCGATACGTTGTTTGCTATATAAAACTTGTTTATATAGTTCAAAAACTACTTTAAATGAGAATCAACATTAATGATAAAACCTCGCAGCTTTTCTCAAAGCCAGACGTGTGTAAGACGCAGTGCATAACGGACATGCGTGCTAGGTGTTAGATCATCCATTGAGAAGCTGCATCGGACGACCAATCAAATCGGCCAAAAAGCCAAAGGCTGCAGAAACACAGTCACTGAAAAGGCAGTTCCTACCGCCACTAAAAATGCCATCAAAACATCGAAGGCTGCAGCGAACAAGTCGAAGACCCCAAAACCAAAGAAGGCCGCCAAACCTGCCAAGAAAGCTACCCGAAGAAGGTAAGTAAATTCACGCGTTTCTAATGTTGCTAATGTTGCTCAGGACTAACAAAATACTTGTAAAGAATAAGTAATGCTTACATTCCGTTAGCACTGTTAATTGTGGAAGGATTTGTGTCATAGTTATATGCAAACCGTCCATAGGATGAATATATAATGGAAAAAGAATTTTATTAGGAAGTTTTTTTTATTAATTTGTGTAATTAAAAATAATTATATTAGAAAATATTTTTCAAATTAATCTACAAACCCGAAGGTTTCTGCAAATCCTTCAAGAAAATCAGTGAATGTAGCAACTCTGCCACTAAGCGAAAGCTACACCAAAACCAACGATGAAAATATTTTGGATGGCCTTCCATCTGCACCAAAAAGTTATTAAAAGGGATCGCCTTGATGCAAAGCGTGCTCATTCGGTATTAGGGGAATATTCGTATGTGTCTACGCAGTAGAAACAAATCGTCGGCAAGGTTTGAATCGTTTCAAAAGATTCTCGTCTTGTGTCACCATAGTTATCTGCATACCGTACTTATTAGGACGAATACATAACGGAAAAACTAGAGGTGGGAAATGTCCGGGACATAACCGCGGTGTCGATGTAAAACTATTCGTTGGCGTATCATATTATTAAAGTTCTGCTTATAACTAGTTGTAGTTAATGTCCTGAGCGTAACCGGGGAGTTTATTTAGGACAATTATTTTGTGTGAAAGTTTTCTGTACTACCTTAAAAATCCTGACTAAAACTTGCTACTTTCACTAGTATTTCGCTAAATTTAATTTTATTTATGTAATATTTTATACGGAGAATGCGGTATTAAAATTGTTTTACTGAATTAATTACCGAACAGGATACTATTAAAATCCCCAGGAAACTTTTACTGAACCCGGTGAATCGTACTTAATCTGTAAATTTAGCCATTCGAAAGAGATACAAGCAGAATTTTAATATGATACGCCAACGAATAGTCCTACGTCGACAATGCGCTTATGTCCCGGCCATTACCCACTACTAGTTTTTTAACAGAAATTTGCATTTTTCTTTGCGTAACTTCAATAATGCACAATCCTATATTGAAATTTTGTTGACATCAAGACAGTGTTAAATGATAAATGATAATAACTAAACTAGCTAAACTAAACGGAATAATGGAATTTTGCACTATTTGATAGACAATTTGAGCTAATTATCGCAATTACGTCCAAAGTATGCATAGTTAGCAAAGAGGTAATTGCATTTCATAAAAACTTTAGAAATCGATGCTCTGATTGGTTATTCGCAGCGCGCCAAAATACTCAGTTTGCAACGTAAACCACGCCTTTATTCGGTTTCGCCAGATACAACATTTAAAGAAAACCAATTTTTCGGAATTTATTTCCGTATGCTCGGAAAAATATTCCGATTGTTGTTTCAAGAGATTTTAATATAGACATTTAGAACAGGAAAATATGAAATATGTTCATTTCATGAATGAATGCCTCAAGATTCGTCTTATCTCTGATCCCTCACAAGCTACTACACTTGGAGGTACATGGATTGATTTAGTGTTTGTTAAAAACTTTAATGTAGAAAGCCGAAGATATATTTCGTACTTTTCATATCACAGACAAACACTTTGTTTGATTGATCCAGTGATTTAATCTGCAATATACAACACAGTAAAATTATAACCGGTTGACGACCTACACCAATCATATCACAATCGCATTCATGAACAACAGATGTGCCTCAGCATAGTGAACAGAAGTCAGCAGCATCCAACGATCTAGCGCATCACCATCAACACCAACGCCGAAACCAAAGGTTCTTTTCAGAACCACCATTATTACCAAAGAGAATTCTTTGAAAATTTCCCATTCAAACGTGATTCCGTTGAATATCATTAGATTTAAATGAACGTCTCGAAATGAAGTCACGACGCTCCGGTTATGTCACAGACATTACCCACCCACCTTTTTACACTCGGTAACACAAGGAAAGAGTAAAATAATTATGACCATAATTACAATACCTCTTCCATATACATCCAAAAAGAAAACGTTCTGTGACGTCATGCTCGATTGGCTCCGGCATTTGACATGTTCATATGGCTCCGCTCAGTGTCTCTGCCTAACTTTGACAGGGTGTCGACTCATTTCTGAAAATGAAATTCCCTGATTTTCCAGGTTTTTCCAGACCTTTTTAAAAAATTTCCAGAGTGCTCAAACAAATCAAATTAAATTCACATTTTTCAATGTCTATCGTTTGAGCTTACACCATTTTTGCATTTTTAGTTAGTTTTAAACCTTTTGTATCTTCCATTTCAATCAAACCACTTTTTGGTCTTTTAAATGCCATGTAATTTAAATATTTCCAAATCTAAACAAGTTTCATCCTCTAAAATTTTAAATAAAATTATGTTTTCTAGAGGCCTGATTGTGACAAATCTTGGATCAATGCATTGCATACTCATCGTAGTGCTTATGGAAATCACAGACCAACAGACATAACACTCGAAAACAATGCTTCGCCTAATATAACGGTTATTTTAAATATAGTTTTGGTTGGGGCTGTGGTCGTACTTGCGATAAGGCCGCCTCTGGCATATGCACAAGTAAGCTGAGGATAGACCACTAGTGAAAAATTGTTACCAGGCCCGAGGGATGACCGACAAGCAAATGAGTGTATGGGACCGTGTATAAAAGGAGGAGCTAGTGTTCTGGAAAAATTAGCGGATTGACATTTTAGGGATGAATTTCCTCATAGTGTTATGTATTTTAGTCTGTGTGGAAATGGTGATGAGTCTGGGATCTTCCGTTAACCTTCTGGCAGTCGCGCTGGTGCACTGAGTGCACGCTGCTTTGAAAAGCTAGCATTGTCTTTGGGCAACTGCGGCTGCTCATTCAGTGGGCCATATGCGCGGTACCGTCGTAACCCATTCTTACGTCAGTTTTTAATGTAAAGTTTGTTCGCGACAAAATATGGAAACCTAAAAACACATAGATCTTTTGATGTATTCAACCAAAAATGAAATATTTTTCACAAATATGGACGTATGTCTTTTTTATCTAAAGAATACATAATTCGTTGACATGTTAAATGCGCTTTCAAAAATGGGTAGAAAGAAATGCGTATTAGAAATAATATGTGCGGTCCAAACGGAAATCAAGAGATATCTCATTGGAACAGTTCTAAAAAGCTTGGCTAATCGGTAAGCTCTGTTCACATTGTTTCCAAAACGTCTAATACTCGATTGCCATCAGCTACATATAAAAGTAATGCAAAATACAATCTTAAGAAACGACCAAATGGAGTCGATAGTGAGACAAACATTCTGTTCGTATACTAATAAAATAATAATAAAATAAAAACGTCAAATGTGTTTGTGCATAATTCGAAGCATCATTAAGGAACGAAGTCATTGAAGGTATTGATTATTTCGAATTATAGTTATAGGCAGAATATGAGGGCTAAACACTTCTTCGAAAATTGTAACGTGGATATTCTACCAATGTTTCCTGTGTTGCAATGGATTACAAAACTTGGACGTAGAAGACTTCAACCAAGCTTCATGGCATGTAACGAAATGAAATATTAAAGTAATTCTGAACGATAGAGAAGTCTAAGTTTCTTAAGAAATAATTGGTTAAGTAGGTCTTCTGCAACAGTGGGTGAACCAGCAAAAACTTCATACAAACAGGAAGGTATCGCAGAATATGTACTAAGAAGATTGTTTACAAAACCGTTTAATCACTGTGCAGTAAAAATCCGCTTTTTATGTTCTGGTTAGATTTGGATTCTTCTTTTTAACCTTCCGGAAGTCATGCTAGTGCAATGAGTGCACGCTGCTCTGAAAATCTAGCGAAATCGTCTGAGCGCACCAGCGGCTGCTCGTTCAGTGGGCCATTTGCGCGACTTCCGGAGGGTTAATAATGATTGCGTTGTTGATACAAAATCATCCAGCACTTTTTCACAACTTTAAAATAGGGGCATAATTCAAGAAAATGTCGAATGATCACAAAAACAAATTATAGAAACCGGTTTTCGATAAGTTTACTTGTGATTTGAGACAAACAGTTTTTTAGTCTCTCATTTGCCTGCCATTTCCTGCCGTTGAGATCGTATTCGTCCCATGTTCTATGAGATTCCCTCTATACGTAAGACAATTATGCGTTGAACGGCAGTGAAAAGGTCAGTTGGAAATTCCATCTTGGAATATAATAAATACAAACAAATAAATAAATAAAGCGATTTTTAATGCAATCTGGCAATAGCAGCACGTTGTGAGATGAGTGAAGCTTCGCAGCAAAAGGGAGGCGAACTTCGGTTAAATACACTATTTGTTGATTTTAAATATTGTCGTATCCGCCCGTCTGTTAGAGGAAGGTGATATTGAAACTGGAGCTTGCGAAAGTCATCTTCATACAGTTCTGTTATATACGGAATCCGATATCGAAAACGTTGAATTTTTAAGCGGAATTGAGTGTTTAACCGTTAGGTAACGACATAGTACGCGAGTACCTTTCCAGATTTCATTTAAAATTACAATTTGCTTTCCATAACTAGAACCTGAAACTTGGTGACATCATAGTACATCACTAGGCATAAATTTTAGTGAGATAAAATTGAAGATGTAGTAAATGTGCCTGAGGGGAACGTTTTGGTCGTTTCTACCGCAAAGCAGACTGGCAAGGTAATGGTCATTACTGTTATAATTTTAAACTTATTCAAATATTTGTAGATGGTTTGGCATCAGGAAGTCATCTACTTTTTTAAACCTGCTATAAGGAATCGTATGAGATCTTGTTTCCGGACAACCGGTCCTGGAGGTGTGTCCCAGCTTTGAAATACTATTTGTAAATTTCAAAGAATCCTAGCAATATGGATGTCAAAATTCTTGGGTTTGCCACAGAGATTGTTAACAACCGTCATGGGACTATCTGATAATTTGACCCCGGAGCGGTCTTCACAACTTTATTTAGTTGCTTAATAATTCTGTCTGTCAGTGAGCGGAGCAGACAAATGACTTTAGCTGCAGACAAAAAACGGTATGAAAGCTGTGCGTTACCTAATGCCGCTATGGACTAGCACTTAACGCGATTGGAATTGAGTTCCCAAGTAACCAATAAGCATTATAACGTAGCCTAATATCTGCTTTAGAACCACATAAAGCTGTCCTAAAAAGCCGTGAAGCCCTAAGTACTTCTTTAATGCCGATATTATGCCAGAAAAGGTGAAATATAGTGCTATTACCGTGCGGAGATTGACAGCTGGTTTCTGCAGTACTAATGCTATTATATAGCAAAAGCGTACAAATGCCAAATTTGAAAGCCTTATATTGGCACTACCAATGCTATTAAAAAGCTTCAGTTGGTTGTCATTGTCCGCCATGGTTTTAAAACCATTTCTTATGTTTCCTTTCGGTATGATGAGCAAAAAGAAAAAAATTTAAAATAAAATATTCTGTTTAAAACCGTAATTGACTCTGTTCTAATGCATTGTAATGAATATCCTTAATGGGTTTTTGTTCTCACATGATATGAATGTTTACGAAAATTACCTTTAGTAAGTCTCGAACTGAGGTACCTTGCAATGCAACATTAGTGCAAATGTATAGCCAATATAGTGCAATGGCTTAATGCTTATGGTTACTTGGGTTGCGCTTAGAATTAACTCGATGGCTAGTACTTGAATGAACTTGAATAAAACAAGTTTACACCGTTGAGAATTAGTTGATTACAAACCCCAAAATTGGTCATATAAGCAAAAAATAAGCTGCCGCAAAACAAGAGATCAGCTACAATGCGATATACTGTTATAGGTCATGAAGACTTATTTCAAGAATCGGCAATTTTTTTAAAGAATTTATTGCTTTATTATTTTGGAAATGCAACTAGATTATCAACAATATGTTCGATTTAATAGGCATAGTTACTCTACCACTCTGTATCTCTAACATTATTGACCCATCTTTTTCGTCTACAATTTGTAAACATAAAAAAATACCCACGGTTCGGCCAAGCTAATGCATTGAGCCGTGTCAAAGTAAACGGCCTGTGCACACCAAACGTACTTATATGTATTTACCTTACAGAGTCAGAAGAATCACAACAAGTCCGTCGATAAATCAATTTGGCATCCGTATTAAATATTATATATGAGTCAGTCCACGTCAGATTTACAACCAATTTTTTTTGCGATCTTTAGCTGAAAATTGTTCGCACTAAGTTTTGTTTTTGATGAATACGATTCTTTTTTTCAATTTATGAGTTTGTAAAATTTCGAATTTTATTGAATTGAACATTTTTCAATCACTGATAACTCAGAAACTATTCAATTTGTATGTATGTATGTTGGTAGCCACCATCCTAGCTCGAGTCTTGCTCTGCATGCGGCTCCACTTAACAGTACGCTCAAATTTCGTTACAATTCTGCATTCAGCATACCACTGTATGAAAGGCCAAAAGGGGGGTAGCGGACCCATAGGCAATTACACCTACTCAGTATCCGCTGGAATCAATGAATCTTCTACTCAAAAAATATTCAATTTGTATAAAAAATTAAATAATAAAAGTTGCCTTTTCGCATGAGCTCACCGAAATTGTTTTCGCAATGCATATTTGTTTTTGCTATGTAACTTATGTATTCTGCAAATACTAGAAGCAATTTTTTTTTAAGTTGAGTCAAAAATATTTCGTTATTTTTTGAAATCATTTATAATTATATTGCAAAGATTCGGTAGAAATTTCGGAATGGGTCTCCAAGTACTTCATAGAGCTTCCATCCCGGGAATTTATTTCCCGGGAATCCCGGGATTTTTGGATTTCCCGGGATTCCCGTTTCCCGGGAAATTATGTTTTCTCATTCCCCCGATTCGGGAATCCCGGGAAAAAGATTTTTAATTTATTCCAAAAGGCTTAGGTTCTGCAAATGAAATTCTGTAGGAAACATTTTGACCGGTAAACATTTGGGGTGCGTAGTGATTGCAAATTATGCTTTTTCAACTGATTTTCAGATCAATGGAATATATAGCTTAAGCTCGCAGATGTTTTTTTGTAATTTTTTAAGTCCAAGTCTTACTCAAGCCACTGCTAAAGAATGTGCGTATTTTCATGCAAAAATGGATGAATTTGCTGGCCGTTGTTTCGAAGCATTTTCTTACAGTAGCGTTAGCGGAGCGCAAGATATCTCTTCAACCGATAAGCCGACTGATCAGATTTTTTAACCGTTCTTTTAATAGTTCATTTTAATGGTTAGATCTTAAATTAAAGGGCCTGCAAACACAACTTAGTTATGGAAATAGTGTTACTTTCTTAAAAAATCAATCACTGTTTGTGTTAAAAATTGTTTGTAGAGGTGCTTAACTCAAACGCTATTTAAAATAAGAAATGTTTCTAGAGCATCTGCAAAAACATTTGGTCGGTTCATCGAATGCATACTTCGTAACGTATTGTTTTCATAGTTCCACTGTTACCCTCTTTCCCCTAATTTGTTTTAGCGGAACTGTAATATCTGCTTTATCGTGAATTTTGCATGCCCGGATATTTAAATTTTTGGATGTATAAAAAGTCATACAGAATGCTGAATCCGTCATGTCATGTCCTATCATTCGCATTCAAACTCTTTGAAAGTCGCTTTCAAAGACGCACGCTGGATTTGTGAAGGACCTTAAAATCAATAAATTCAGATTCTGACAGATACTCGCTCGTAACAGGAAATCGATGGTAGACTTCACCCGTCGCTGCACATTTCGTCCATTATCTGCTTGATTTTGATTCATACTTAATTCGCAATGATGCTGATCTTAATGTGACGGAAATGGATTCCATATATCATGTTTTCTAATTTTATCGAAAATAATTGCACACTACCCTGAAGCAGCTCAATCATTTCATTCAAGATTACCAAAGAAGGTGGTTTGCATTAAGTTAACATTCCATCGAAATGTTCTGATACGCATTCCAATTTTGGACAGTAACTCCAGCAGATGGGTTTAGTATATTGTCCTAATTATAATCCTAATTACCAAATTTAAGTTGTACATATACCCAAGAAAAATCTTTAATAGAAGCTGATGTTATGCAAACTGAGTGACGAGTTATCAAATGATTCAGTGATGTATACTCCACCCAATCGGCATCTTCTGACAACTGCTTTTAAGACAGATATACATGCAATCAAAAGAGTATGAAAACTTTTCAATTTTAAAAAATCGAAGGAATTCAAATTTTGGTTGTAAATCTGACAGGGAATGACCCATACAACCATTGTTGTGAGAAGTTGTAATTATGAGATGGATCAAATATTGTTATTCTCCCTAGTATAAAATGTGTCGAGGGGAGTAAGTGCGTTCAACTGAATATTTGAGCCAGTACTTTCCAGTCACATTTATAAAAAAATATTAACACCCGGTCGAAATTTTTTCCTGATTTGATTACAAATTCCCTGAAAATTCCAGGTTTTTCCAGGTCAAATAGAATTCCCTGAAATTCCCTGATTTTCCAGGTTTTTTCCAGGAATCGCCACCCTGTATGAATATAGTAACTATATTCCTAATGGGGCGGTCTGTCACTTTGACAGCTGTGCGTTTCGTTTATGCGTTTTCTGTCATCCGGCTAACTTCCGCAAAGCACACACGCTACCCAAGCAGAGTCTTACAATAAATTGAAAACTAAACTTGATGTGATGTTCGGCAAATGATTAAGGTTGTTGTCGTTTTGGTCGGTTGTTGTCGTTTTGGTCGTTTTAACGGTTAAAAGATCAAAATGGAGAGCAGCAAAATTGTGCTATGACATCATACAGAAAACTAATTCTGCTATCAGTGAGAGTAAATTGAAAGCTCATTGAGATGTTGAAATTTTTTTTGATCACAAAATATGTGTTCACTTTGATGTTTCACCAAAGAATTACCTATAAACATGGAAAATTCTTCTAAGAAACAAGGATAGCAAAATGAGATCAAAATTTAATGCCATATTTAAAAAATCTAAAGCAAAATAAGATTTATATTTGATGTTATTATCAAAATATGATTTCTACTTGTTGTAATTTTGATGTTCGACTTTGCTCGGGTATTCACTCTCAATTACACTTCCACAGAGAAAAGACAATAAATTATTTGACTAGAAAAAAGGAACACGATGAAAAGCGCCATCCGAACGTTCGCGAAAATACCACAGATATATGTTTGATCTCATTAAACAAATCACCACTAGTTAGACAATTAAATGTATAGATCATTCAAAATTCAAAAATAGTCAAAGTAGCATTAAACCACCATGTCAACAAGAAAATTTCAGATTTTTAACAATAAGTAGATCGTTTTTTTATTTTTATTTATTAATTGTGGTGGTTTAAGTAGTAGTGTAGTCAAACTTCTACAACAATATTATTCGAGTTAATCAGTTTGAAATTTCCCTTGCAATCACACTGATTTCAAAATCTTTAAACGCCCGTTAAATGCCATTAAATAGCCTTAGGTTATGCAATTAGTAGGTTTTCAGAACGATATTTCTGTGTGAGATTAAAAAAGGGATCATCCATAAATGACTTAGCATTATATGGAGGAGGGGGGAGTTTTGTATTTTGTGATGATGTGTGAGGACAGGGGGTAGGATGTCATGTCATGCTACGTAGGTTTTTTAAAGGGGTATAACTAATATCGCCATTAATTTTTTTTTAATTTACTGGGACAAGGGGGGGTGCAACGATGGGGTGTTAAATATGTATATATATATATATATATATATATATATATATATATATATATATATATATATATATATATATATATATATATATATATATATATATATATATATATATATATATATATATATATATATATATATATATATATATATATATATATATATATATATATATATATATATATATATATATATATATATATATATATATATATATATATATATATATATATATATATATATATATATATATATATATATATAGAAATCATCATCAAATCACTTTGGGATTGGTTTAAGTTATATTAAAGTTTTAGGTATTTTCCTGTTTGAAAATGGCTAAAGAACACAATTGCATATATACATGTTTCGCAAGGAAAATGCAGTTTTAGTTTTAAACAGAACTATAACCAAAAATTACTATTTTTCTAGATTTCTTGACCAATTTTCTTCAAAATGCATATAACCGATTGTTTCTAGATGAAATTAAACCAAAGATATAAATAAAAGTTAATAATTGATGCTTTATTTGTATAGAAAATTTTCCATGTACAATTGAGCGACCGAAAATAAAAGTCGCAAAGATAGAACATACCTCGCAAAACCCGTTTCAAACATATTAGAATACAAAAATCGGAAATAAACTTCAAGCATAAAAATCGGACAGAAATCTTCCAGCATAAGAATCGCTGTATAGCTCTCACCCGTAAAACTCGGCAAGGATGAACCTCCAGCATAAAAATCGTTCAAAAATAAATAAATCGTTCATAGGAGCATCCTTATATCTTGATGTTCAAGATTAAAAGTCGGCTATCAAAAACTACTTTGTAAGAATCGGATATATTCTTTTCCGTTTTTTTTGCTGAAGGTTTTCTTATCCGACTCTTACAAAGTAATGTCCCAGTCCGATTTTTATGCTTGAAGTTTTTATCCGTTTTTTATATTCTAATATATTTGAAGCGGGTTTCAAGAAGCATGTTCTGTCCTTGCAACTTTTGTTTTCGGTCGCTCAATTATGACACATACAAATTTTGCCATCTATGCACACTTATCACACGTGTGAGTGCATCTTTTGATTAGATTTTGAGGGGGGGGTGAGGTGTAAGGGTTACAGCGTAAAAAACACCTTTCGCGATTTTTTTAGAAATTCGGGAGAAGCAAATTGATCAAAACTTTTGTGCATTTCAATAACATTCTGTAATTTTTTCATGCAAAAATCGACATGCGACTCAGTGACGAAGGTTTTTTGGGACAGCATTGAAGAACTGCGCTATTAACTATTATTCAAAAACTACTAAATCGACTTATTTCAAACTTTGCATACACATTCTATGTTTAAAGTACCTAACCCCTACGTTGAGTTTTCAAGATAATTTTCCGATTAAGTCCTTTAACTGTCTTTGGAGGTACTTATGCCATAAGTAAAACATCAAACAGTTTCAAATTGGAAGTTTCGTGATTGTAGTTGTTGAATGTAATGTACAAAAAATCCTATTTTTGGCGTAAAGTAGCCCCCGATGATGGTAGTTATGATATTGAAGTTTGTTTACAGGGGAAGTACGTTTAACAAGCCATTTACAGATCAATTAGTAGGGGAACCCGGGACAAAATTCGGATCTACCTAAGCAAATCGTTCGTTTAGGTGAGTAGATGTAAAAGAATTTATCGGTCAAAGGTCCCAATTGCTAAGGTTTTATATGGCTAATCTGGTGGCAAAGCTGAACACATTTTTCCTACGCATACTACCGTGCGTTCAATTCTAACTCATGCTAAAAAGGTAACTTGAGCCGTAAGGATACGGAAGATATTGCCGTTGAATATTTCACTGCTGTGATTAAGCCTTCATGGCTGATTATGTTCCTCTACGTAGACCAGCTCGCGAGCCACCGTGAGGTAATGCACGTCTAAAGCGGCCCTTACACGTTCAATATTTTTGTCAATACTAGAGAGTATTGACAAAAGTATTGTACTGTAATGAAAAAAAAGTTGTATGTACAAACAAACAACTCGCTTTTAACTACATTGGATTCAGGAAATTTGTAACATGTAGAGCAAACAGAGACAGCCACAAAAGATAACCTGAATAGTGGTCGCAGTGCCGAAATTTCCCCTAATAAAAAACCGGCCACTACATACTAGAAGCTGTGCACGGTGTGTCTAAAACCATTATTAAAAAAAATGACCATAAATTTGCATACGGCATTCGAAAGATACAGTATCCAAACACCTTCTCAGTGAATTTCAAAAAGATCCATCGAGAGATACGAGAGATATGGCGATTTGAAGTTTTATGACACGTTTCATAAGGCTACCGGCAAACACCCACGTTTTGTTTTTTGTAATTGCTACTCTGGAAGAGGCCAATGCATGTATGTACTTTCAAGTGTTGCTTGTTCAGTATCAGATATAAGACGAAGCTTACCATTTTATATTTTTCTAAATTAAAATCTCCCGAAACGACAATCGACAATAAATAACGCATAACGGAAAACTGCGTTGTATAGTGCAACAAGCAATAATTTAGCAACTTTTTGCTGGTGGTGCTGGTGGTACAATTGCACCTTTCTCATTTATCCAAACTATGATTCATTAGCTAATTTTTTTCAATAGAATTGTGGAAATGTCAATTACATTCTTATTTCACTTACCACGTATCCCACGACTACCACGAAAGTAGACGCTGACTCACTTTAAACAAAAATGTATAGGGGAGGCCGAGGTTAGTTTGCGGTGTTTTCCGTTTCCATTTTTTACCGCTTTGATGTAGATAGATCTTGCAAAATATAACGTGCAGCTGTTGCCAGGAATCTGTAGCGTCTGGCTCAAATGGCATGTTCCCCATGTTGATTGGTGTGCCAAAATCCCTGAATTTTATCAAAGTGTTTGTTGCATTGTCTTTGTTTTTATAAACAAAAATTTATGACGCGGAAAACCCGCCAATTCGGGGTAAGCTGGCGGTATGTATAAATACGCCACAAAATGTAGATTCAATTACTTCAACGGTTCGTACTGAATGTCTTTTTAATAAAATTGTATATTAACCGACAATTGCAAATATCTTTCAGTCTCAGTTTTTACTTTGACGCGTATTCCATATTCCATATTCAAAATCATATTTTCGAAATTCTTTAGGCGATTGGTCGAAGTAAATATCCCCTGCATTGACAAGATACACAAAGTTTTACACAGACATTCCCCAATCATCTATTTTTGTTTCGATTATAGATGACATAATCTTAGAGTTATTCTTTTCGGAACTCCTCGCGAATGGGCTTGCGTACAAGACTATCGATCTATCAAATATGCCATCCGCACGTCTACTCTGTAAGCAGCCTTGTGCACTAACCTTTTCACAACCATCCGGCGGTTCGCGGGCTAAAAATCTGTTGATTCTTGGCGATGCACTCGTAACGGCTGCACCCTCGTCAGGTGATGTACTCTGGCTGCCTTCGTCCGATGACAGCGTATCGCCCAATGGCGTTTGAGTATTCACAGAACGTGTATCGCTAGTTAGTGTAGCTGATCCACCGCTGGCGGCGTGGAACAACTCTGCCAGTGGAGCTCGATGTCCTTCCGGTGTACCACGAGAATACTGTAAATGATGAATTTGGTAGTAATCATAGTGAAATAGTACAGAAATCGATGTGAAATGTACGCTCACCATTTCGAGATCAGATCGGCAAGCGTGCGACTGACCGGTGTAGAGAACCAACTTTTCTATTTCCTGATTCAATCCTTCTACTGAACTTCTCATCGGTCGCATGTGAACAGGTGGACAGGTACGTGAAGGTATTGAAACTGGACTTGCCTTAGCTGCAAATGAGTGAAATAAATTTAAAAAATCAATCACTACATGACTGCGAGATTTCATTTCATACATCAATTATGCTAACATACCATGATTAGGACTAAGTGTCTGGGAACTAACTGAATGTTCACCGCGATGTGTGCGTTGCAGTCTTTGTCTTATCACTTTTTCCATTTTCAAATCAGTCGGTGTCGTGACATCGGAACGAGTGATTACCGGTGAGGCATCCACCGAAGGACCAGTTCCAGTACCAGTGCTGGGCATCCATGTGGTGCCTCGCGTGCGTTCCAGAAACGATTCGTCTGTTTGCGTTGCCTTATCAAGCTGGAGCAGAGTAGAAGCCGCTTGATTCCACGTTGGAACCGGTCGCAAATATAGCGCATCGAGTGATGCCGTTCGACGCATCGAGCCTTCATTCAGTGTCAGCAATTTGCCTGTCGAAAATATATGAACACAAAATTATTGACTGTCAAAAGTTACATTCACAATTAATTTATATTAGTTGTACAGTCCCAGATTCTAAGAAAATTTTATGCTTGGAAAACCTTTTAATCTATGTGTTCCATTGAAATAGATGCCAGCCGGAATGGATTTCTATCTATGACCAAACACATTCCAGGCGAAAATCAGTCCCGCATCCTAGTTCGAATTACGCTGCTATGAGGAATGATCTAGGTGGGTAAAATGTAGGTGTTAGTATAAAAGATGCCAACTGCTAATTTATGTGCGAAATTAAAGAAGGAAAGTATGAAAAACAGAAACCAGCAAAACCGTAGAGTCTGGCTGTATTACACTTGGTTGAAAGCGGAAAACTGTTCAATCGATTATCACTGTGATTTTCTCGCCTGTCCTTCGAATGTCATCACAGTAGCGATGATGGAAGGTGTGAGCAACGCTGGGTTGTATAATAGTAATGCCGGTGGCGCTCTAGTAGAGTTTAAATGGGAGAGGGCTGCATATTTTAGGTTGTAGAGTAGCTGTATACAGCGCCGGATACTGGGACCAACAAGGATATTTCCAAACGAGAAGAGAGCAGAATAAATACGTGTAAGAGCGTATGCGCAATCCATCCTATATATTTGAAAAAAAGAGAAACATGGAACAAGTGGATAAAAATAGAGAACAAGAGCGAGCCGATGTCGTGATTGCATTCATTTGAAGATCAAGGACACTATGACCAGGAATAGTTGAATGGATATGTGTATCTGGGGCCTTTTGTTCGCACCTCTCTAACATAAGCCTGTGGTGATTCCAAAACAGAGTGAAACCAACTCTGATATAAAAATTATGTTGTTCATACCTCATGCAAATATTGTTTTTTTTTTCTATTGCACTCGATAAATACTGCGACTAGACGGCACCCTCCGTTTGTATGTGTGCGCACGTAACATTTTCCTAGCAGTCATCCTTCTACTAAATGTATTCGCTACTGAACGTACACGCGTACACACCGATACATACCCTCGATGCTGCGGCTGAAATACGTTCATTGATAAATAGCTGTCGCCGTGTGCATGGTGATGCTCCGGGGATGTGTTGAAAAGGTTGAATTGAAGCTGCACTTGTAACATTGGGATTCAATGCTTAGCGATGCAAAATGGTTCAAAAAAATTAAACTAAATGTGAAACTAATTGGGCGTCATGGTGTTCACGAAAAAAGGAAATATGCTTGTACATGAGAACCTAAGAAATTATGTTACCATAATGCTAGGCATTTTATTGTTACAGATAAGAAAAAAATATTGTTGGGTCCTGTAGTTTCAATGAAATAAAATTGTAGTCATCCTGATGAACGAGCTTTTTCAATACATAAATTTTGTGAAAATGCAGTAACATGATTTTTAGAATTTCTTTGCAAAATTTGCAAAAAAAATGGAAACCAGTAGGGGGCTGTGTTGGCAGTGTTTTCAGTTTTCATTTTTTACCGCATTGAATAAGGCAGATCATTAAAAAGAACACGTATGCAAAAGGCATACTGTTGGTAACATCTCTGAATTTTATCAAGGTATTTATTGCATTGTCTTTATTTCTAAAGACAAAACTATGTAAAGCAGAAAAGCCGCCAAATTACCCTGGTTCCATACTATTCCATATACTGTGTGTTATCGGAACGCCAGAGAATGAGCAATCAGATGGAAGTACAATTATTTCAGGGGTCCTCCTTTTGGAACGCAAAATTGTGTAAAATGTAAAATTGTATTTACACTGACATTTGCCATTATATTTCAGTTTCAATAACCCCGCATTTTGACTTCGACGCGCACTCTTTTCGAAATTCTTCAGGCAATTAGCCGAAGTAAATGTTTGCTGCATTGACGAGATACACAAGGAATACTATTCATTTGAGTGGTTGTGGAGAATCGATTCCTCCAAAAGTATAAAAATTATTAGGTTTAGGATCGAGATAGATTTTACTATTCTGATCAATCTGTTTTCTTCTACGTTCAACTATGAAAATAAAACAAATTTGGTCAGTTTTATAAGAAACGGGGTGGAAATTAGTCAATTCGTTGCCTGCCACTCAATAACTTTCAGCATTGATTCGGTGGCAA
The DNA here is from genome assembly GCF_030247195.1 of Topomyia yanbarensis. Classification (NCBI taxonomy): domain Eukaryota; kingdom Metazoa; phylum Arthropoda; class Insecta; order Diptera; family Culicidae; genus Topomyia; species Topomyia yanbarensis. The sequence continues at coordinate 156,475,648 of NC_080672.1, forward strand.
CAGGAAAAAATAACGCATGAATTATTGAAATACCTACTTTCCAAAAATTCCGAAAATATTTATGACAAATGAAACACAACCCGGTAAACTTCCTTCTGCTGCAGAAATCTCCATTTCGTGCGCCTCGATAAAAAAAATCTCTACCAGAAGCATTGTTTTGTATCGACATACAAAATCGTTATTTTCAAAAACATAAACAGTCGAATCAAAAAAGGATAGTAATTGATATAAAACTTTTTATTTCTTATGGCTAACAGTGGATATATAAATGGTCAAGCCTCCGAAGATGGCAACTACAGACGAAATTTTTTTTTATCGCTTTTTGAGCCTAACTGATTTTTCCCGCATGTATATATCTTCTAATACTACAAGTCCAAAAAATGTTTCATGCCTTTCATTTATTAAAACTTGTTCATGATTATGGCACGACCTGAAATTGCATTATGAGGAAACTATCGGAAAAAAATATTTTTAACAACTTTAACTATGCATTTAAATTTCATAGTACAGCCAGGCATAATTAAAATTTTCTAATACAATACGATACTAAATGTCATTTCAAAGGAAAATACTCTTAAGAAAAATCTTACAAAATATTTTGATATTTCCTTTCAACAAAAATATTAAGTAATGAAAATACGCCCTTTTCATAAATTATTCACAACTATCAAACATACAAAAGAATTATTTTTAATATAATTGCAAATTAAAAAAAATTCAGTTTTCGTGTGCGTACGCTAGAGGCTTTAATGATGTGTAAGCCAAAAAAACCTGTTTTAATCCACCTAGTGGTGCATTTGTGCCTTTCTCATTTGTCCAAACTACGATTTCATGGCTCATTATGTTCAATACAATGTTGGAAACGTATATTACATATTCAGTACGTTTTGCACATAGCACATACAATGGATCGACGATTTTGAGATACTAAATATTTGTCGACACTGAAACATCGCTTGAAACCAGCGGCGAATCAAGGAGGAAGATCCGTTCAGAAATTTTAAACTAGTTATAATTTTAAAGTAGCCCCCTTACTGCATGCTTCTAACTAAGCCTATACAAGCCAAAAAAATTTGGCCGGGATTAGGTTGATGATTTTTAGAGCGATTGCATAAGAGATATATGAGAAAGGCAAAAATGTGCCAAAGTCAAAAAAGTCCATTTCTGTCAAAAAAATTTCTAGATTGCATCAAATCTCAAAGTTTTATGCATTTTAAAGTCATTTGGCATCCAAAGTACAAATTCGATTTTAAAATTTTCCCTTACTCCCCCCCTTTGAGAATTTTTCATTTCAGTTTATATGGGAATTTGCTGTGTGGTCGCACTCTTCAACCCGTAACTCCGGAACCAGAAGTCCAATCAACAACAAAATCAATAGCATGAGCCGATGGTTGTACCTTTCATTTGAGACTAAGTTTGTGCAAATCGGTCCTGCCATCTCTGAAAAACAGAGGTGACATTTTTTTCCACATACACACACACAGACATTTTCCGATCTCGACGAATTGAGTCGAATGGCATATGACATTCGGCCCTCCGGGCCGGGATTAGGTTAACGATTATTAGAGCGATTGCATAACCTTTCTATATAAACACAACAAGATATTTTTTGGCAACAACAGTTAATTGTCGTAATTTTGGATCTGCCGGATAATATCTTTTATTTAATATCTTGTTTTGGGCGAGACTATCATCTGCTTTCGTTTAATCGGTGTGTGAATACTAGAATATGAATTGGTCCAATTCAGACATTTTTATGTGCGCAGTCGGTCGAGCTTTCAGGAAAACATAAGTTGTCGCAAATCGGTTGACAGATTTCGACGTTATATTCATAACCTGTTTTAGGTAATTTGGCCTGAGCTCTTACTTTTTCTTGTATATTTACTACAAAGTTTTACATATCAAAGAGAATTTTCATTTCATAATTCGAAATTTAGTGAAAATCAAATAGGAATAACTTAGGCTAAAAAAGGAATTCATTTCTATTGCGAAAAATCGATAAGAAATAGGTGGTCCGAATTGGAACAGGGTTGGGGTAATTCGAACCTTTCATATACTTTTGCGCAGACCCGTTTATACAAAATGTGGTAAAAGATCGCAAAAGTTGCTTTAGAATAAAATATGCGCAATTGATCAGGCTTTCAAGAAAAACATTTATTTGTGAATCGGTTGACACGTTCCAGTTCTATAGCTCATAAACCCTTACTTGGTCCGAATTAGCCAGTTTCCCCTTCTATTGTGTTCTGGAGAAAATCAATAGAAGATTTTTTAACAAAAACTTTAAAGATATTTTTAAAATTCGTCTAATTTGCAATAACTTTAAATAATTTACTTATAGAATGTACTTCAAAATGTCAATTCGATTCAAAATGCTCATGAAAAGTTGTTCAAAATACAGTCGTTTTAAAGTTATTTTAGATTTTCATAATTTTCATAACATAAAGTATTACTTAGTGAAATTACATTTTTTCATTACATGTTATTCACGTTTTTTCGACAAGAACAACATGTATTTCAAAATAATCATGAAATTTCATGTAAATACCCAGATATCTTTCCTTCAATAAAAAATAAACAGCTGTAACGTGACAGATTTTGGTTGTAACGTGACAGATCATTGAAAATACCCCATAAAATCGAAAGAAAAAAAAATTCAGGAAAGTGACATGGTTAACTCTTCCTAGATTTCCAAGCTTCAATTTAGAACTATGTTCACGCAAATTTGGGAGCCAGCGGGAAAAAAAACTTCAATTTTGTCGGGTAACCTCAAAACTCACTGCGAAAATTGTGTAACGTGAAAGACGCATTAAAATGTCAATAACGCTTAAACCGTTTATGATAGAAAACTGCACTCGTTTAATTATGAAATTGAAAGAATTGAAAATGCAAAAAAGGTTTTCCCATACTAATTTCCATACAAATTTCAAACGCAATACGCCGGGTCAAAACCAATCGACCCCAAATTTTGCACAATTATTTGGAACCCTAAAAGGAACCAAAAAATTGCTGTGCTCGGTTGATGTTGTTATGATTACGTTTTTCCATTTAACAATGCCCCACCCTATTACATACATAGTATTGCTTTACTGCTGTTTTAGAGGAGAAACTAAACCGATTTCGAATATCGGGGTTCGGAAACACATCTATGTGATTCAAGGAATTCTTTGAATTATTTCATTAATATATAAAATATTTCCCAAAAATAATATGTAAGTTTTCTTCAAAGACAATATAATGTGTGAATTGACTTCATAGCGAAATTTTTCTAGAGTTCATGTATTTATCTCTTGGATTAGGCGTTGTATTCAACCGTGAGGTGGATGATGGAGGGTGTATTAATTCATAGATCATTAAGTAATCTACCTAGTAGTGAGATAAAAGATTTCTCATATAATTATACTCGTAGCATTACCGAGAGCAACTGTATTTTTGAATCACAAAATTCTAGCGAAAATTTGGTTTCTTTTGCAAGATTTAGGTTATACAGGTCATGGCGCAAAAATTACTAGTTGCGTTATTTATAATAAGGGTGTAAAGGAATAAATATATTGCATAATATACTCATAAATATAAGGTCACAGCACTAACCACCATTTGCCATTTCTCACACGTTACCCCTCTCTCTCTAATTATCTCACTCTCTCACTTGCTCACTTGCTCTCAGTCTCTCGCTCTCACTCTCTCTCTCACACATTTTCTTACTTGCTCACACTCTCTCACTCTCTTTGTCTCTTTCTTCCTTCGTGCTCGTGTTCTTTATCCATTTCAACGTTATGTGATAAGATCATCTGCTAATATGAAATATTTATTAATGTCCAACCATGTGTGCGATGTTATTGAGGATGTTTGAGAAGACAAAACTATTTTTGGTCTGTCGTTACCCTGTACATAGTTTTTTTGCATTTTGTTGTAGGAGAGAGCCACTCGTGATAACAAGATTAATAGTACATCCTACTTGATAAATAAAATATTTGTAGTCCTGAGAAAATTTGCAAAATGTTTGTATTATGAGAAAACTATAACTATATTCACACCCGCAAGATGAATGGAATATCCTTCCGAAACATTGAGCTTTGGGTAGGCAGGCGACCAAAATCGAATACGACATCAACTCCAATTTAATTCAGTTTCTTTCCAGAGCTTTTATATACACTATAATTAAGGAAATTCATGGCTATCTAGAAAAATATTTAACTTAACTGGGTAATATGGATGTTCGAAGATGAAAATTTTGAAAAGAGACGTTCCACGTGCGTTGTTTAAACTTCGTATCTCTATTGAATTTTGAATGAAACATGCTCAAACATGTCATGTGAAAAGAAAGAACACCTTTTTTGTGATATTGTTATTCAGAATATATATTCGTTGTATTGGTATGAACTACTATGAAGAATAGTAAATCAAAACCCAAAACTATCCACGAATTAGATCCGGGAAAAGAAGTTTCCCATTCTCGATGTACAATGTTTTTTTCTAACTTTTCGTTGTTCATTTTTGCTCTATACTGAGTACAATTCAATTGATGTTTCAATGGCAGTCACAATTAGTAGGGAGGCGTTGAATAACAGTAAACGTTTGATCTGACTACATTTTTGCGATGCATATTACTGTGCAGCAACATATGATTCTAAAGGTACCGTTTTCATGATAATGCAATTAGAAACATATTTATTAGCAGAAACTTAAGACTTGTAATTAGAAGTGTGCGCTGCGCCGCCGATTTCAGGTAAAAATCGGCGTCGCGCCGATGTACTTACTATTTTTACATGCAATCATTGGCGCGGCGTGGCGCGCACCTCTACTTGTAATTTCAAGCATGACCATCCATCAAAAGCAGTTTTTATGTCCAGTGACACTTTCAACGACCACTTACGTTTCCAACAAACTAAATCCTTAAAATTTGAACCATTTCTTTTTCATAGTATTGGTTCGTATAGTACTCATTTACCCATATTTCCTGAACGAAAATTCCAAACAAAACAATATGCAAGCTATAAGGATGACTGAAAAGAGACTGCATTATAATTAACTGAACGACTTTTATGCTATCGACATAGCATAGCTTCACACTATTTAATTCAATACAAATGAAAATTTTGAAATATCTACCTGTCTCATTCACGAAACGGATTCTCTCCTTGTCGCTCTCTGTTTAAGGAGCTTGAAACCGCATGTGACATTGTTTCACTTTACTATTTCAAATTTCGCGTATCTACGTGTACTGTACTATTTTTTTCTGGAATATGTGACCAAAAGACAACTTTGAGTTCCAAAAACAAATTGAACGTTCATTTTATTCATTTTATCTATTTTATTCATTTGATTCACTGGATTCAATAAATTCATTCGATCCATTTGATTCATTTGATTCATATGATTCATTCGTTTCATTTTGTTCATTTCTTTATTTTTATTAGTTTCATGATCAGTCATTTCACTTATTTTTTCATTAATTTTTTTTTGTGGAGTCAACATAATTTATTCTATTTTTAAATATTGCCTAATTTTTCTTTTAATGAGCTAATCTAATTTGATTGATGTATTTTATTAATTTGATTTAGGGTGATGAGCCTATTTTCGCCATGTTTCTATTATTACCCTACCCATTTGAAGGCGTTGGTTAGAGTAGCGCAACAATAGGGGCGTTCGATTCGAGTTTTCGTTGCACTCAAACACGAGAATTTCACTGCTTTCAGCGCATTTGTGTTATTATCTTGGTTCTTAACAACGAAGCAAAGCTGTTGATGCCAATTTGTACGCTTTCCGTTGATTGTAGGCCGAGTATTTAATGAATTAGTGATGCACCCTTAGTATGGTGAAAATAGGCACTTTACCCTATATTAATTATTGTACTCATTTTATGAATTTAAAGTTTTTGATTTTTTGCTTAATTTTTTATTTTGTTCGTTTTATTAATTTTTTATAATTTATTCAGTTTTTTCGAGGTTTTATTCGTGCAAAACTAAGAGCTGCAAACTAATGAACGAGCTCTGGAAACTAATGAATGATAGTGATATGTGTAAGAAATGTCTCATCTCACTGCTAGGTAGATTAAGTTGATTTTTATTTTTAACTGCGACATATTGTTCGGTGTGTAGAGCATTTGAGGGCACATGTCAAATGTCATACAAATAAGCAAAATATACAACAGCAACGTTCATGCTCATCTGGGTGTTAGGTTTTGTTGGTATATCGTCGCAGTTGTGCTATCTTATGAAAAACGCCATTTTGGGGTAAACTGAGTTAGATATGCCACATTACTTGTCTAACAATTCTCTACAAAGTGGCGTTTTCAGAATTTTGACATTCTGCTTGGTTACTGAGATATAGCGAGAAACGCGCTGTGATATTTGTAATTTTTTGCTTCAAATGGCTGCGTCTGGAGATTGGCTCAAATTATCTTCATGTTTTTATATGTATAACTATCTGAGAAACACATAATCATTTTCAAAACAAAAGTACATGAATTATGAGAAAAATGCCATTTAAGTTTTAAACTGGAAATGTAGCATATTTGGCAACACTGTAACCAAAAACAACTATTTTTTCTAGATTCCCTGACTCATTTCCTTCAAAATGCATTTCACCGATTATTTATAGACCAAATGTAACCAAAGATATGAATAAAAGTTTATAATTGATGATTTTTTTCTATAGAAAATTTCCCATGCACGTTTATGACACGTCGTACAAATTTTGTCATCAATACACACCTATGACACGTGTGAGTGTGACTTTTGTTTACATTTATAGTAAAAACTCGCAGCATAGTCTACTGATCTTCGTAATATTTGAGAGACTAATACAGAATAGATAGAAGCATCAATTGTCTTCTTCGAATTGGTTATACCATTTGAAAGTTTTTCTAAATATTCAATCTTAAACTTTAAAAATCGAAATGTGCAAAATGGCGCTTGTCATAAGATAGCACAACAGCGACGATATGTATCTTCTCTTACTGAATGAAATTACATTGATGGTTGCAATGATGACGGATTACTTGAGAATATCAATACCATGAAATAATCCTATACCTTAGGTTTTTTATGAAAATACGCTTACGAATTGTCTTTCCTTTACTACGTAATCAGCTACAAATTTAGAGGGAATGTTGATCTTACTCCTATGGGTGTGGGTTTTACTCGTAATGTCTGGAAGAGGTTCCAAGTTTTTGCAACCAACATTTTTAATTAAATGATTTTTTTTGCAGCCCTGACAAAATTAAGCCTTGTTAATTCTACTCAGAAAATATAATTTTATTGGTTTTGTAGTATACGACTATTGGTACATCGAACCTAATTGAAAATGTCGCTGAAACGAAAATCCGGTCTAGATTCGAATTTATTTTTTGAGAAATTGGTTGAGTTGAGGCAAATGTCTGACGTATTGCGGATAATTCAAAGGACGTAGAATTTTAACCTTAAACACCATCATCAAAACGAGGTACTTTTTAAAAGCAATTCTTTTGGGGATACAGAGCACATTAGTGTATTCATTCAATTTACATATACTAATACACCATCTGAATGATCTTTTTCTTAATCTTTGCATTGAAAATTTCAAATTGAGCGTGTGACAGCGAATCTCCGAAGGCATAATAAATAAGTTTGTGAATAAGTTTTGCGGTGTACTACATAACTCAACATCTGCTGGAGCACTCGCTTTGAAATTTTGCACAGCGCTTTTTCACAAAACTTCTTACCAGAAAAACTATTGGAATCATTCTTAAATTAAGTCGCACAAAAATGATCAAACATTTACACACTTGTTTTTTTTCCGTTGAGCCTACTAGGCACAATATGGTTAAGAAAGCATAGGAGTTTTCTTTTCTCGAAAAAATTGATTTCTTTCATTTCACATATATTGAAACATGAACATTTAAGGAATAAATCTTCAGTACCAGCCCAACTAGATCTCCCTCCTGAAGTTGATAAAATAAATCAATTTTGGTTGAAACTGTTGTGAACACTTTAATTGTGTTTTTCTCCAAACAAAGCTTATTAATTTATCTAGTCTTTAATTCATCTTTCCCAGAAAATTCTAACGGTAAATATTTTTCTGACGCAATTAAAATCGAATTTTTGAAGAAAAACCATTTTTTCAATTTGTTCCATTTTGTTTATAATTTTTTGAAAAGGATGGGTAGTGGATTAAATAATTTAATATGCATTATGGTGGGGGGAGGTAAAGAGTTTCAGCGTGAAAAAAAACACTTTTTTGCGGATTTGTTTTAGAAATTTGGGTGTAGCGAATTGATCAAAACTTTTGTACATTATAATGTATCTTTTTTTCGAAAATTGTCCTGCTGGGGCTGTAGAGCTAGGTTCTCGGAAGGGCTCCGAGACAGGCAATGTCACCTACTAAAACACTGCATAAGACCAATTGCAGCGGGCCGCGATTCGGAATGTTATATTCATTGTACAATTCAGATATGTGTGGGCGCAGACATCGCGATCGCGTGTATCATCGCGAAGAGCTCGAGTATTTGTACGTTAACGTGTTCAATCGCGTGTGCGTTTGTATGTCGCATGTACGTAACTATATAAATAACGTGTATAAATTCTATTTTATAACCGTGTGTCTTTCGCATATTCTCGTGTATCCTGGAATGATCGCGTGCGGGCCGTAAATCTGATACTTGATTTCTGGTGTACGGTTCAGATTCTAGAAAAAAGTGGGTTCTTCCATATCACTAGAGCTCCCAGTCATTTTTTGATTTTTTTGGATCGGTCCAACTGAATGTATGGACTTAAGTTGCTAGAACGGAGGGCAAAGATTTCCCGACATGAACGAACACGGACATTTGCGGGTTCGCATTTGAGACCGCGTTTGTAACTTCGTAAGAACTTCAACGTTCACCTTATTACCGGAGTGTTATCAAGGTTACGCGATCGCAGGCGTAGGTAGATGATCGCGAAGGGCTTAAGCCTTCGTATGTTAGCGTGTTTGTCGCGTGTGCTCGCGTGTACGTGACTTCGCGTGTGTAAATTCGATTTTGTAACCCTGTGGCCATTGACATAATCGCGTGCTTTCTTGGATTATCACGCGAACCGGCATTCTGATATTTAGATTTCGGTGTACGGATCACATTCTGACAAGGAGTGAGTTACCCCATACCACTAGATTTCCCGGCCATGTTACCATTGAATGTATTGTCCAGTGGATATGAGAGCTTTCTTTTTTAATTGGTGCAATTGAAGGCATGAACCTAGTCTGCAGATACCAAGGATAAAAACTTCCGGAAGGGACCGATTCATGATCGCGCGAGCGCAGGATTTTGTACGTACACGTTTGAGACCGCGTTTTAAAACACCCCGATGCTGAGACATTCACCTTACCACCGAGGTGTTATAATGTTTGCGAGATCGCGGGTATAAGTTACGTGGATGATCGCGAAAGGCTCGAGAATTCGTATATTAACGTGTTTGTCGCGTGCATGTGACTTCTCGTGTATAAATTCTATAATCGTATGCCCATTAGCATATTCGTGTGCATTTAGATGATTGCGCGGACCGTGAATCTGATACATAATTTTCAGTGTACGGGTTCATATGCTAGAAGAGAGTGAGTTCTCCCTTATCACTAGAGTTCTCGGTAGTGTCGCCATGGAACGTGTTTGTGTATATAAGCGTCATTTTTTATTGGTGCAACAGAAGGCATGAGGCTAGAATCGAGGGTAAAGAATTCCGGACGAGAGTGATTCATGATCGCGCGAGCGGTGGGTTGACGCTTGAGACCGCGATTGTACATTTGTAAGTGCTAAAACATTCACTAAATTACCGGAGTATTTTAAAGTTGGCAACATCGCGGGAATTAGAATGTGTGGATGATTGCAATTGCATGTTCGCGTTTGTGATCAGGTTTGTGTTATCGCGAAGATCACGAGCATTTGTATGTTTAGAATGGGAGAGATTGCGAGTGTGTATGAGAATATGCAATTTATTGTGTTAGTGAGTGTTAGTATGAATCTAATTTAAGATATAATAATAAAAGGAAAAATAAGTCAAGCAAAGATAGATGGAGTTAGAGCACAAATATAGATTATTTTTAGTATGAATGGTTAATGTTAAGGTAGAGTAAATTGATCTATAAAGTAGGAAGTATAGATTATCTATACTATTGAGTACATAAAAATATGTTAACCACGGAAAGAAATAGTTATAAAATGCATCTAAACTACTTTTAGGTATTTGGTGATGTGGCTCGCGTGGATGAAATTTCTTAAAAAACTACGCGTTGCAGTTTATTATGTTGGGCAAGTTGAGCATTAATTATTAGGCTCATCACCGAAGCCCAGTGAGGGTTCCTCCAGAGAAAAGTTGCCCCAAACCCACATTGTACATTGTTTCGACTATGGCATAAGTGAGTAATAAAAGTCGCCAACGTAAGTACTAAATTTGATCACAATGTAGCTTAACTTAAAAGAAAATAAATAATAAAATTGTGACCCTGTATGATGTCGATAGAATACATAATTATAATAATTATATGTTCAATATGTAATGTTTTACATCTCTTATAAAAGAAATGTATAGAAATGGCTCAAACTTTCAAGATTTTTTCCGAGGCCCGGAGGGCCGAGTCTTATATACCAATCGACTCAGTTCGACGATTTGGGACAAAGTCTGTGTGTGTGTCTGTGTGTGTATGTACCGGACAATTCGTGTTTCTCAGCAATGGCTGAACCGATCTTATCCAAACCAATTTTAAATGAAAGAGCTAAAAAACAGTAAGAACGCTATTAATTTGTTTTTGATTCTGATGTTTAGTTTCCAAGATATGAAGGTTTGAATGCGTAAAAATGGCGTTCTTTGCAGTTTTTTTGAATTATCTGCCGAAATTGACAATATAGATTACCAATTTATATGTTTTAGACAGCCTTAACGAATACCTTTCGAATAAGCTATGGATTGTTGAAATCGGACTATTATCAAAAGAGATATTTAACATTAAATGCGGACGAAAGATTTTTATCATTTCCCATTGCCAGAAATATGACCAAAAACATGTAATCTATTATTAACGCCAAAGCGGATTATTTTGGGTCAATAGTATCTTCGGAGAATTTAATGGAGACAATATGCCCTTTCTTTTGGTATTGTGCTTTTGCTGATTAATCCCCCTATGAGTGAGATATTTTCACAAATTTTCTTGGGAGTGATTATATCGAAATGATGCCTTCAACAAATTTGTAGCTCTTACTTTTGCGAATAACTTTACTGAAGACTTCAAATATCTATTTTGAATACTTTAAAAGTTATGGTTTGTTGTTTGTGGATTACTCTTTGTCGCCTATTTATTGTTCAATATAGTAATAATCCATTGAAATAAGCCAAACATTATTTCGATAAATCGAATTTTGTATTTCATTTTTCTATCTACAACCGCTAGAAATAATCACCGAACACTTCCAAGTTGTCTGGAAGGAACTTGATAACTTATCAGTGCAAAAATGTTCATTTGTGCGAACCTTCTGACTGCAATTTTTCTAACTTATGACCATCGGATCGATCTGGAACATATCGGAAAATGAAAAGCAATGATAAATTATCCGAATGGGGTCCTGATATGTAACTTATCTATTGGTCTTGATTTCACAGTTGTCTAAGTCAAATTCCTGCCTAAAAATATTACAATGGAAAATTCCAGAGTTCTGTAATCAATCATAATCCTCAGATTTATTTTCAAATTGGTCTTGTTTTTGTAGAGATGTACTGTAATAAGGGTCTTTATTTAATAGGAAGCGAATTTAAAATTGATTTAATGTCTATGAAACATAGAACTGCTCACCAAAAAATGCATAACTTTCAACATTTGCTAAAAATGTTTTTGCCTTTCTCATTCACTCTGAAATTCGTCAATCTAATCCCGACCCGGAGGGCCGAGTGTCATATGCCAATCGACTCAGTTCGTCGAGATCGGAAAATGTCTGTGTGTATGTATGTGTGTGTATGTGGAAAAAATGTGACCTCTGTTTCTCAGAGATGGCTGGACCAATTTGCACAAAGTTAGTCTCAAAGGAAAGGTACCTTCCCATCGGCTGCTATTGATTTTTTTATTGATTGGACTTCTGGTTCTGGAGTTATGAGTTGAAGAGTGCAATCACACAGCAAATTCCCATATAAACTGAAATGAAAAATTTTCAAAATCAAATTTGTATTTTTGATGCCAAATGACTTTAAAATGCATGAAACATTGAGATGTTTGACAAAAATTGACTTTTTTGGACTTTGGTACATTTTTGCCTTTCTCATATAGAAAGGTTATGCAATCACTCTAAAAATCGTCAATCATACAGGCCCGGAGGGAGTATGCAGTGAGGGGTTGCTACTTTAAAATTAAAACTAGTTTAAAATTTCTTAGCAAGTTGAAAATCCGCCGCTGGTTTCAAGCGATGTTTCAGTATCACATAGTATCTTAAGATCGTGGATGTCGATCCATTGTATGTATGTGCAAATCGTACTGAACATGTAATATTCATTTCCACCATTGTATTGAACATAACCAGCCATGGAATCGTAGTCTGGACAAATGAGACAAGCACAATTGCACCACTAGGTGGATTAAAACAGGTTTTTATTTTGGGAATGCGTCGAGTTGAGTCGACAACGTAATATGATTAATAACGAGGATAACACTTTCCGAATGTAGAGAGAAATTTATGAAAAATGACGATTTCCATTCGTTCTCGTTCAGGTTCTGATCGATTTTGATGAGCATTTGATTTTTGTTGTATGACACATTGTATGTATAGGTCAAATGTTTGAAAACAGTAATTTAAGGTCTAGATAGCATCATTTTGAAACCGCCAATTTCGGAGGTTTAGTATCTACGATGAGTTTTACAAACGTTAAACAGCGCATCATTCGATAAAATAATTTTGACGGTATATCGTCCAAGAAGTATTTATGGTGAATTTTCTCAGGTTATATTCATGACTACAATAAAGTCTCAACAAATTCGCTAAAGACACGAACTCTGTTACTATTTTCTGAAAAATTAATTCTGCATAATTTTAAAACTTCAAAAATTACGGTTTCGGAATTATGCCGTTTGATCGATTTTCACCAAACCCCCACCAAACCGAATTTCTGGCTACGCCGCTGACTTCAAGTAAGTAGAAACAAAGCCGTTCTACACTCGTTCACAAGAAACTTCTTCGAATGCTGAATATCTATTATAATACATTGATACCCCGATTTTATCAGCCAAATATGAACATATGTTTGATGGGCTCTAGCACACGAACAAGACTGAATTCGAGTAAATCCTTGCTTGCGCATGTTTTCCTTATCATGAATATGGAAATATGCAAAAATAAAAAGTTCATCATAATCAGAAATAGTTATCAGACTACATCAAGGGACGGGAAGAATATTTTAACAGCTTCAGTTTATTATAAAGAAAAAAAATTGCCCGATTTAGTCAATGTCCCCAATTTGTCAGCCTAAAATACGCCATGAGACTGATAAAAATGGGTCTTTATTGTATGTATTATTCACTGTGTTTCACATTAATAGGTACATTTCATTGTTGGGGATTTTTTATTGCATCGAACAACAACAATTGTTAGGTAGCTTTCAAGGAGTTATTTTATAGACTTCTTCCAAAATTTGGCGAACCTATTCCAATTCGTATACCAATTAATTGGTATACTTAAGGGTTTATATGTTGCAGATAGAGAAAATACTGAAATTTTCAGCTTTTTTCCTACACAATATTACGAAAGCTTATTAAACAATTTTTCCTAAAAAGTTTGTGAAAATTATAAACTATTTGAATTTTTTAATAGTTTAGTTTTTTATTTAAACGTGATTTGTTAATAAATAGTGACCATCGCTGTAGTCGATTTTTCATGGCTTGCGGTGAGCACGATCACTCGAATTGCTGAACTGAAAATTATGGAATAGAAATTAATTTTTAGTATTCTTTACAGATTTAACTCGCCGCGCAGATAGCTCTGAATTAGACCCGCTGGTGCCCTAAGACGATTTCGCTAGATTTTCAGAGCACTGTGCACCCAGTGCATTAACGCAAGTGACGGAAGGTTATCGAAAAGATTCGTGAAAATGAAAATTCCAGTAATGATGATGATTTTCCTAAACGGTTCGTTTTCGAGAGGTTTTTATTTGTTCTTTGGCATTAGGATTAGCGATAATAATTCAAATCAAGGATACTACTGGGAAGTCACCTTTAGAAAAAGTCGATGTCGAAGTAAAATTTGAAACTATGCACGCATGCACTTCAGAGATAGCGCGAGATCAGGAACTGCGATTTCATTTCAACGCTTTTTTGGGAAAAGGGCGATACTTACAAATGTAAACATAAGACTTTTTTCATACATGCGAATGAGGGCTTTGAAACGCAACAAATTAACCTAAAAATTTTGATTCTACGATATTGCTTTCTTAAACTACAGCAAAAAATACAACGGGCGAAACTGTATTTTTGTTTGTTTATTTAAAGTTTCGTCCTCCACGCTCCATGCAAACAAACAGGGCGATACTTTTTTGCTAGCAGTTTAGAGGCGAAACTGTTATTTTCGTATTTTTTTAGGATTATCAAGCTGATACCAGCTGTAAATAGTAACAATGATCGCTATTGAAAAAACACGGACGAAATCGGTGGTGTAGAACGGTAGTTATTGCAAAAAAAACGTAAGAGCGATACTTCAATGCTGATAGGTGGGATCGAAAAAGTAAACAATCGCCAAAGGGGCGATACTATCATTTTGTCAATTTCAATAGCAAAAACAAATTTTAATTTAATAATTTCAAATACTTTATGAAGTTTTGGGTTTCGATCACTGAATCATGCAATCTAGGATGTAAAAAACAGTTCTTAAATAGGAAAAAAAAAAACAAGTATCGCTAGTATCGCCCTTTTCAAGAAAAAGCGTTGATTTCTTAGTTCTCAGTCGCGTTGGAAATTTGAGTAAAGTATAAACTTCAAATCGATTCAAAAAAAATCGATTTTTTTGGCTCAGTACAATGTGTAACCCCTTTAGGAAAATTCAGTTTTCCCACCACAATTTAGATATTTTATTTTATGGGCCATTTTTTCGCTTTCCCATTGATTTGGTTTGAGATTTCTAGCACTGATGTTGTCCTATGCTGATTTGAGCGATTCTCTGAGTCCTGCCACTATCCCATGTAGTATGTGTTATCAAAAACATCGCGAAGCATCAAGTTCTAAATGTTCTCAAACGATATATTATCCGAAGAGAGTGATAAGAGTTATAAGAAATGTCTCATCACACTGTTAGGTGGATTAAAAGCGTTTTTTAATTATAAGTTTTCAATAAGACCATGAAGGTCAGTTGAAGTAATTAATAAATACAAATACAAATAATATAATCATACATATAGGACAAATTGCAAAATTCAGTACCATTTGGCAACAACCATAGAAAGCGGTAGATCCTAGGATCCAAAAGAATAAAACAGAGTTATATAAGTAAGGTTTTGTTGGGAAACCAAAACTTTGTACATTACCTAAGTCAAGAAACTGATGCAGTGATTGCTCCTCGCAAAAATATAGCTGCACCAATTCGGCCAAAATACTAGCCACACCTTTTATACACGGTTCCAACCTCTCATTTACAAATTAGTTAACCCTCAGGCCCAGGAACAATTGGTATATCCCCGGATACTTGCGCATATGTCAGTGGCGCCATAATCGCAAATGCGATAACAGTCCCAACTAAAAATATATTCAATTCAACATTGCCGAATAATTGTTGTCGAGTATTATGTCTGTAACTCTGTGGTAAGAGTACCATTTGGTGTAAGGTATGAAAATACTATCGAATGTATTTAGTGCAACCTGTTTAAGTAAACCGAGAAATCGGGTGAATCGTACATTTGCGTGCGAAACATTCCCAATACAAAAGAAAGATAAATGCTCTAAAAACCCACGAAACCATTTGTCAAAACATGCATGCATTTCGATTTTAATATGGATTCAAGGAAAGCTCCAGAGAAGGAATCAACATATATGTTTAAATAAACCGGGCAGACGAAAAGATCACAAGTTTGCGTGCAAGAGTTACTTGGCGTACAAATTCAAAGAACTGCTCATGTTTGAAAGAAGGAACCAAGTCCTATGTTCGAGTAAACCGGTTTTACGAGAGGATAACAGGTTTGCTTGCGAAAGGCCGCCGCTTTCAACGGTACATCCTCAGCAGCTTAACACCGCATAAGTTCCTGTAATAAGGTATGCGCAAATATTTGGCTTAACCACAAATAATGAATAAAAACAGTAACTTTTCTGGGGAATGGGGCATTCTGGGGAATGACTTTCTGGGGGATGGGACATTCTGGATAATGGTTTTCTAGGGACTGGTACACTATGGGAAATGTCTTTCTGGGGAATGGTACATTCTGGGGAAGGGAATTCTGGGGAATGGCTTTCTGGGAAATGGCTTTCGGGGGAATGGTATACAACCGCAATTAACACTAAAGCTATACCTGTTAAACAGTGAATTATATCATTTG
Source organism: Topomyia yanbarensis (assembly GCF_030247195.1). Classification (NCBI taxonomy): domain Eukaryota; kingdom Metazoa; phylum Arthropoda; class Insecta; order Diptera; family Culicidae; genus Topomyia; species Topomyia yanbarensis. Next base: position 156,492,144 of record NC_080672.1, read on the forward strand.
GTTTGTATAATTTAAATAGTGTCTCCAGTTTTAGGTCTTTTCGCGAGTTCTTTGGATCTTTAAGCTGTTGGTTCCGCATGCAGTGTATGTAAAACGTTCCGAGCAAAGTCGGTTGTTGGCCATTTGACCTAAGACCATTGGCCTAAGTGAATATTCTATGCTTTGACAGACATTTGGCTTAAAGTTCGTTTCGAATAAAGGTCAATGAGTTTATGGCACGAAAAAAGCTTCTGTCATATTGTGCATTCATTTCGATTTCAGTACAGATTCATAAAAATGTTTGAACGAAGGAGTCAAACCCGACGTTAGAGTAAGCCGGGCAAACGAGTGGATCAACTGTTTGATTGCGAGAGCTCTTTGGTTTATAGATTCAAAGAACTGCCCTTGAAAGAAGGAGGCAACCCATATGTTTGAGTAAACCGGGCAAATGAGTGGATCATTAGTACACATGCGAACCAATTTGGTATAGAGATTCAAAGAGCTGCTCATGTTTGAAATAAGTAATCAACCTCTAAGTTTGAGTAAACCGGGCAACAATTTGCCTGCGAACTTATTTGGCATGCAAATTTAAAGAACTGAGTATTTTTGAAAGAAGGAATCAACCCCTAAGTTTGAGTAAACCGGGCAAACGAGTGGATCCTCAGTTTATTTGCGAGGGATATTTGGTATACAAATTCAAAGAACTGCTCATGTTTGAAAGAAGGAATCAACCCTTATGTTTCTGACAAACGGCTGTTGATGTTGATGCCGCGAATGAATCTTATTCCAAACGCATCGGAGCCTGGTGGAGTGAACTTTTGCTCTCAGCCGACAGCAACCGGGAAATCTCAATCAATTAGGTGATCGTAAATTAGTGATTCGCCGATTTATTCACCTCTTAACAGTAAACATTTAAAGGTATTTGTCGATATTATTCGGTAACCTATTAATTAATCGACTTCGTAACCATAACATCAATTTCCGATTTCTCTGTAGCATCGAAATCGCCCCTGGTGATTCTACAGATCAGCCCAGTTAGCGAGCGGCATTCGCTAACTGGGCTGCTGTCTTAGTCCGGTTACCGAACGGTTGCTGTAGTATGATGAAGATGGGTGCATGGAGATGTTTGATTTTTAGTGGCACTGATACATGGTTCGATATGCAATTCATCGTTTGTAAAACTCCGAAAAATCGATTCAATATCCGACATTTCATGAACTGACCAAAGCAACGAAACCTGAGAGAATGGTTATAGAAGCATGCTTGTTTGTTGGACACTAGTATTGTTATTTTGTTTTCCTTTGAAGCAATGGTAAATGGTCTTATAAGCATAACGTTACCTTCCGTTGGATATGGTTTTATATTTTGTTTGAGTGAATGCGGTATTCGGGTTAATGGCATTCGGGCAAGTGGTCTAATCGGGTTCATGGCATTTGGGTAAATGATCCATTCTGGTTAATGACATTCGGGTAAATGACATTCGGGCGAATGACATTCGGGTGAATGTAACAATCTGACTTGCTAAGCTTGATCAACCGTTTTAAAGCGGCCCTAGCTTTCTGAAAACTAACTTGCGCTCCTCTCTACCGATACAGCTCTCTAAGAGACCATTTAGAATCATTTCCAAAAAAATCGCCCATTTCTCGAAAAAGCCGTGACTCGAAGTTATACCCCTGAGCTATTAGTTGAAAAAGTATCACCCTGATTGCTTGCGAAACTACAAAAAATGCAGCATTCCCGTTATATTTTTACTATTAGGCAATCCGTTAGACGTTTGTTTGACAATTCATCGGTGGGTTCTGTCAACAAGTCTACTCCTGCGAACAGAAAAACTCGTCCGTCAAACAACTTTCGTTAGTCCGATTCGTTTGATGTTAGATCAAATCAACGATATTGTCGGACATCGCACCCCTCGGAGTAACGTCAGAATAAGTAAACAAGAAATAATCAGCTGATCAGAAACGTCTCATGGATTGCCTAATAGATTGGGTAAGCAATACAGTCGTGATTCGCTGGTTGGGCCACAGCCTTGTCCAACTAACGAATTTGATTCGCTAGTTGGACCGACTGAAAAATGTCAGAAACTCTCCAAAGGGGATGTTGCCCAGTCACCAAATTTTCTGGCAGAGACCGCTCTGCTAGATTTCTGTAAGTCTTGGTTTGGCAGCCCTGTCAGATTTCTGCGCGATCCTGTCGAGTTAGTTGAGCTAGGGCGAACTCGGTTTCGCTCGCGTTTTCTGGCAAATTTTGACAGGAACCGAGCAAAACCCTGGAATAACTCGGAAATAAACTGTGCAAAGATCCTGGAAATTCCTCACTGAAAGAATTTAGCTCGAGTCGAGCAAAACATCGGACAAAGATGTGGCAGGAAGCGTACAGAGACCCTCTAAGAACGGTTGGTTTCAAAATCGTCCAATGAAGGACATTCGTTGGACCAATTTTGACATCGTCCAAATAACCGTTCAACGAACGTCCATCGTTGGACCCGTGTTGAACGATTTTGAAACAATTTTTTGGACGTCTCAGTGGGGATCTTGACCGTACATTCCTGGCTGGATTCTGGATAAAAGTGAGCAGTATCGGTTGGTTTAATCGCTTCTGTCAGAAACGGTTGTTGCATTTAAGCGGATTCTTTGCCAGAATTCTCGCACAAATCGCGCAATATGCTCGCAAAAACTCTGCCAGCCAGGGATGCCATTATGCCAGATTTATCTGGCACAGCCAGCACAGAAAACTTGCATTACCTAGCAGTAGGTAATTTTAAATCTGTGCATCCTACTTCCTCCAACGAAAAACGAAAGAGAGGGAGTCTAAATTTACCCAAAAATAATGAGATATTCCCCAAAGCCGACTAAACTTCATCCCATTAATTTTGAGTAAAAAAATCATTCCCTATCCCTTGTTTTCCGGCAGTGAAATAAGGACAGCAAATTAAAATTACCTACTGGTAGGTAATGGATTTTAAGTGTGAGTGGTTTTGGCAGCTTCCCAACAAAAAGACAAATCTCTCATTCTGCCAGATTTTTAAGTTTTAGAAGCTATTACATACACATTTTGGAAATTTGGGTAATTATGTCCCAAATTTTACAAAAATCGATTGATGCATTCTATGAATACTAAAATGTATGCCAAATTTCGATGACTTTGAGGTCGCTGTCAAGTGCCAGATTTTGCCAGACATTTTTAGTTGAACTGCCAGATTTTTTTTTTGAAATATAGTGGCAACCCTGCTGCCAGCGTCAATTTCGCTTTGCTCAACTTTTGTCAACTTTCTTCTTGCCACGGTGACTGGGTGGTAGTGTAAATGCAACTATTCACATCTCTAAATCTAGGATAGGATCCGCCAGCTCTGTCCCCTGTTTTTGAACCAATTCTGAACCAGCTCGTGATTGGACGAAAGTGACATAGGCAAACCTTCGGCTTGGAAACTAAAAGTACTAAAGGGCTGCTTGGAAGTGTTGTCATATTGTGATATCAAACATAAAACGACGATTGTTAACTGTGTTGATTTTTTTTGTTTTCTCGAGATACCGCTTTTTTCTATAACATCGAAATCAAACATATTATCCAGAACTGAAGTTCCCGAGAGATCAGGTAGCGCGGTTATCATGGATTCTGTTCTGTGTGCGGAATAATGCGGAAATGCCTCTTTTCGAAATCAACAGGCTATGTAGCGTAAGTATGAAAATATTTTGAACTTCATGTAAAAATTGTCTTTGTTCCAGTACCGAGTAAATTGGAAAAACTGAGCAAACAGGGAGAACGGAAGTCGCTTCTTGTTCTTCCTTTGGTATTATTGATACAGTTGGATTTTACAGTTTTCAACTGAATCGATCATCGGTGTAAATAGGAGCGTGTATTTTCTACTGCTGTTTTCTCCGAAACGATCACATGTAGTACTGGAACAAACCTATACATTTCTCCAAAACAAAAATTAAACCTTGCAGAAAAGTAGTTTTAGAATGTTTAAAATAAATCCGAACAGAGAAGATTATTCTTGTGGCAGAGGTTACTTGACTCAGAAAGCAACTTACAAAAATGAAGAGGCATGAAGATATTTTTCGTAATGTCCAACAACGAATATATATTATTTTGTTTTGCTGTATTCCGATGGAATAAGACGTTATGATCGTTTGAATGTGGATATAAAGACTAAATCTTTGATTTTTCCAGAAGCATGAAATTGGTACATAATATAGAATATTTTAATCAGAACAAATATAGACTTATCCAGCTGCGTTAGTATTGTGCCGTTTTGACGTTTAAATTGGGAGGAAAACAAATCATTTGCACTGCGAATTGGGAGGAAAACAAACCGCTTGTGGGCTTAAGGGGAGGGCGGTAGTATAAAAATGCGAGATCTCGGTGTGCGTATTTTAAACGTCAGATATCTCAATACGACCGAAACAAAACAAATATTTTGGCAACATTGGTCGAGTGGAGGTATGTCGTTTTCAACAGGGATTAGTAAAATATAAGAAGAAGCCAGCTGGCAAATCTTATCCTAGCTCTAAATATTGTCAGATTGATTGTCAAAGTTAATATGACATGAGATTTTGATTGTCATAGTTATTGCACAGTCCCCACCAGGGTGGCCAGACCTACCGATTTATCGGTAGTCCTACCGATTTTGGTCTTCCCTACCGATTCACAGACGACCAAGGCAAAACTACCGATATTTTGTTATTCCCTGGGACGGGACCTGCGGAAAGAAAAAAACGCGTGTCAAATTGATCCAGCACGCAAATGTCAGATTGAACCGGCTGTCCTCAGAGTGATTAATATGGGGAGTATTCTATTTGAAATTAAGTAAATGCTAACTTTTTTTTTTCAAATGTTTCAATAAATTAATCATTAGATCAATAATGATAGTGGAGATGATAGTGCTTTCATTAATTTCAAGATCGTCAAATCTTGTGAACTTCTCCCACTGTTTTCACAAATCGGGATTCACCGGAAAATGGTGAAATGTCATCTCCGGATTTTTCGCTTTACTACGACCGCAATTTTTGACCTTGCACTTCATGATAATGGATTCACAAAAAAAATGAAAGTTCAATTCTTGTTTGTTCTTTAAAAAAGTCATGTCATTTCTTGAACTACACCAAGTATTAGTGTGTGTGCCTCGAAGTAGTAAGATATAACAAACAAAAAGAAAGAATAAGAAAACACGAATCCGCAGGTCCCGTCCCAGGTTATTCCTACCGAAAACTACCGATTTTTATTAATTTTGGACACATCCTACTCAACATTCATTTTTTGGGTTGGATTTGGTCTGAGATCTGTGTTGTCAGTATTTTACAATTCTATGTCAATACTACGTTTTTGGGACAACAACCCGGCCTTCCGATAACTACCGATAAACTTTCAGTGACCCTACCGATATTAAGGAATTCTATCTGGCCACGTTCCCACCAAATCGAACTGCACAGTATGAAAGTGTGATGAAGGTGATGAATCAAAAGTGTGATCAAAACGACATAGATTTTTCATTAGGGCTTAAATCGCAAATGTAAACAAACTGCGTTTTCGCTATTACGACATTATGCAACAAAAATAACAAGATTGAGGTGAAAATTAGTTAAAATGGTTTTTAGTTCGATGTATAATTAAAGAAAACAAAACGGCGAAACATGCATTTTCTTCGAGATTTCGACTTAGGCCCTTCTTCTCATATGGAATATAAAGGCCAAGCTTACATTTTTAGACAGAAGCGGGCGTACGGTTATTATTCACAAATAAAAGAATAAACGGCGATTCTGTCATATAAATGATGAGCAATATCTACTATGATCATGACTACTCGATAGTTGTTGCACATAAACATTCGAATATTTCGATATTTTCATGAAATTTGAAGAAAAGATTCACGCGCCCTTTCTTTTATATTGGGTTTCTATGCGCCCATTTGCTGGAGCCCTATTAAAAAGTATACTGTCAAGCTCGCCCATTTACCCAGCCCTACCCAGCAAGACAGAGTCAGTTTAGCCCATTTACCGCGCCCTTCTGAAAATTATGTACACGGTTTAGCCCTTCCGCAAATGGTGGTTGCTGAAGGGCGAAATCACGACTGGGATGCAAATTGGGCGTAAGCATTTTTTTAGTTTCTACCCACTAAAAGCACATAGGAATTAAATTCTTTGTTATATTGTCATAAGGTTTAACGAAAAATGCTTCCGGAAAAACACGGTCATAAAGTAATTTATACCTACAATAAAAACTACATTTAGAAAACCTTCGCCGAATATTGAAACTGATTTTTCTCCATTTGAGTACATTGCGACTTAGGCCCTAATGAAAGATCTGTGTCGAAAAGTGCAACTCTTTCGACCTGACAAATTAGGTTTGTTCCAGTACACGGAAGTCACTCCGGAGTAAACAGGGGCAAAAAATCTTTGCTCCTTTTTACTCCGGTTTGCTACTAGAAGAAGAAAAAAGAATAAGAGAGTACAGGAACGATTTTCTCCGGAGTACTTCCAGTTTCTCCTGGTACTGGAACAGACCTATTATTGACATAGAAAAGTGTTAAAAACAAACTTCTTCTTACTTTTAGTAGCTGGAAGATTAGCATGGCTGCCAGTATCTCGATTTTTACAATAAATTGATGGAAAAAGTTAATTTTTTGTCGATTTCATATCATTTCATTTGGCAACCGTGAAAAAACTGAGATACAGCGATGTCAGATCTACGGAAATCTCCGTAGATCTACGGATTTGGAGGTTTTCTACGGATCTACGGATCCGTAGATAACATCTACGGAAATGCAATGTTTTCTACGGAAATCTACGGATTTAACTCAGTGTACTTTTAAAGAAGGTTGCCAATGATCGACAGTTATTTTTTCTATTGGAAAATCATCTTAACAAAATGGAGAATCCGCAAAACCACGTTGTGCGATAATAAATACCAGCGATCGAAAATTCAACTCGAGAATATGGACCCTGCTTTATAAAACGCCTTCCAAAAGTTATACCGCATTTCGGCGATAATGAGTCGGGAAAATTATATGTAGTTCAAATCAATAAATCCAGTAAAAGTCGTATTGAATAGAATTTAATCTATAGTCTCATCTGCAAATGATAAATTGTTTATTTCATAGAATTCGAGCAACGTTTTCTCCTCTCTGAATCGATATCTTGGATCCTGATAACTGTTTTAATTCGTAGGGTGATGAGCCTATTTTGGCACCATTATGGAGAGGGTCGCACTATTTTTTGAATAACTTAAAAAGAAGCCATATTACCTATAACCTTTTTCAGAATAAAGTATCAGTGTACTGTTTCTTAAACATCTGTATAATGCTTATTTGGCAGAATTGTCTCAATTTTCAGCATAAATGAAAATAAATGTTCTATTCTGTGCATCTATTCCCACCTGAACGTTCCAATTATCGCCTCATGGGTGTGCCGATTTCCACCTCATCGAAAAACAATCTAGTTGAAACGCAATGCCTCATATTTCATTTGCGTCGATTCTAACTAGATATCCAGATCATGGACGCCAACGCGTGATTTGTAAAACGAATTATTATGGCTTTTTTCAACCGATCAAAACAAACGTAAACATTACGCACACGAAAGAAACTCATCAGCTGTTAGTAGAAGAGCGCCCAGAACTGCGCATGCAGGAAATAACCATGCGAAAGTTAACAACTGGAATATAAAGTTCACATCACACATTACTTCCTCCCGATCCAAATTGTATGTGCAGATGAAAATAAAATATCTGCGATCAACAATTAGTTGAATAACTTGAAATAATTGATTACTTATACCTGAAATTGCATAACATTATGTTTTCAAGTTCATGTTTTGGTTTGGCCTCACTGGTGATTCTTTTCTGTATGATGGATGCAAAAAGTTGGTTTTGATTGTGGTAGTGTATCAGCAAAACATGCCAATAATAGGAACCCCCGTATTTAGTTTTATCCTATTACAACACTAGGCCTATTCTAGTGTTTGACGAGTGCTTTTAAAGTGAAATAATCGTAAAAAGGTTCTCCAGCTAAAATAAAGGTATGTATCAGTGCAATATTTAATATATTTGTGCCGGAATAACGAGATATGAGGCGGTAAATGCTGGCTCGAAAGTGTTTATTTTGCTAAGCGCCGTTGCGTCCTGTTTCGGTTCACTACGCGAGTGAGGCGGATCAGCAGATATTTCAATAAGGTGATTTTGTTTTAATTAAAAGTTGGATTTAGTGGATAGTTCTGAATACGTATGTTCACAACAAATAAAGAATATAACTTGAGCTTTTTTTGCACACCTGTTTTAGCCAAATCGATATTGTCATTATCTCATATGCTTGGTTCGAAACCAAGGGGTACGAAATAGGGTCACAATAGGCTCTACTGCCATAATAGGCACATCACCCTATATTTGATTCGTGCACGTAGCCTGACAGCTGATTTGTCGATCGATTGGCGCTGGTTCAGGTAAAAGCGAAAAGGACACTGAGTATCGTGACAGTTGTCTTTGATAGTTGGAAATATTGGTTGACCAACCTCGGCGCGGCCCGATGAAAATATGAATATCTGTAGCACTTTTTAAGGCGAAATGCTATTAAGAAGCACAACTCGATCCAAAATCAGCTGGGTATTTCTCCGATGTCATTGACGTCAGGACCTTCTGAGAAACGAACGTCGCCTCTGACCATGTTCTGGTGGTATGTGGGATTTGTACTTGACCAAACTAGAAGGCGAATGCTCACAGCGGTTATACGTCAAAAAGGAGCGTCCACATCGTACGAATGAGGGTACAACAAAAATGAGGAAAGCTTTGCCATGAATGACACGTGAAAGCGATCAACAACACGAGAATGAAAAACTTTTATTACTAAAGCAATTAGAGTTATCTAAATCTGTCCAGCAACCAACGTCACGTTAAAAGGGAATATGTGTATTGCCAGATACAACGTTAATCTCATTCAGCTTCAACATGTTCGAAATTTGGCTCTGGTATAAATACCTCGTACCTCACTAGATCAATTTATCTACAATAACAGCATGACATATCTTTATGAACAGGATTAAGTTAAGATTAAGGTCCCCGTCTACAAGGAGGGCGGTGCAATCGACGGAAGACTACATGATTTGTCTCCTGATGGCGTTATCCGTAGATTCAAGTCGCAAGACGCCGAAGTTGTTGCCGATAAAGATGTGTTCAGGAATTTGTTCCCCATTTCCTACGCTGTCCGGGTTGTGAGAATGCAGATAGAACACTCCATTCCTTTCTTCGTTACCCTGGAAAATGTAACCAACTGGCACATATAACCAACAAACTGTTACGTTTCAATTCTACGAACAACTATGGAAAACAGTGGTATAAAATCTTTCTTTTGTTGCCCATTTCTGCTGCATTAACCGCAACCAGGATTCAGTTTCAACGCCTTATTCATTCTTTAATCTGTATCTTGACTGAAGTTTAAAGTAGAATCTAAAGCCTTCAGCTCGGAGGCAATATTAATGCATTCACCCACCAAAACATTATGTGTTTTATATGAGCTCTGTGAAATTAAAAGCAGAAGGTGACATCTGTTACATTTTCGAGAAAAAGTGAATTGTGTAATATATGAAGTTGAATTTGAATCGAAAATAACTGAATGAACGCGCTGCCTCAAACGAACTAAGGACGATGCAAACAACTGCAATATTCCCTCCATCGTGGCGGGCATACATTGAATTTGGCCATAACCAAAAAAAAATCTCGACTTCAACGCCGAAAGCAAAAACGCAAGCAGTGGTCCAACCAGCAACGACAGCTAAATCAGAATCTTATATTGAATCATCAACGATTACATCCAGTACTTTTATAGCAACAAATAGCACCGCCAAACAAGATGCAAATGGTAGATAAAGATTCATCAAATTGCATCATGAAAAAAAAAACGCTGCACAACACATCGGGATGTTTTCTCTTGAAAATGTGAGAAGAAGTAGTTTAGAAAGTATTTATTACATTGTGTTTTTATCGTTGTCAGAACGACGCTGAATCCCTCTGGATAAAGACTCGTCACGTCAATCGTTTGTTTACCATTTATCTGTCAGTGTCATTCCAATCGAGCACGAAACCTGTCAGTGTCATTTAGTTGGGATAAGATGGCGAGGTTTTATTCAGTAATTCAGCGTCATTAGCTGTCAGTTTTTCGAAAATTGGAACGAAAAGCAACGTCGCGAATTCATTTTGCGACATCCATCGGGACATCGGAAAACAATTGGGAATCGTGCAATCAACCGTGAGTCGTATGATTAAAAGGTACTTCTAAACTGTGAGCATCGAATGAAAGGAGAAATGCAATCTGAATGGATGTTCTATTAGTGGTCAGGATCACAAGCGTGTAGTGAAAGAGTTTAAGCGTAATCCAATGCTTCGGTCAGGGTGTGCCTAAAAAGTTGAATCTGCCCAAGTCTTTGGTTCAGAGAGCCAAAGGCCGGGAGAAACAAAGTACAAAGTGCAGAAGGCTCCAAATCGTGACGAACGGAAAAATTTGGTGACTGTAAACGGGGAGATCTATCTCGAGGAGTGTCTTCAGAAGCGTCTGTTTCCTCTGTTGAAATAACCCGAGGGTCCTACGATCTTCTGGCCGGATCTAGCTTCGAGCCACTATTCAAATGTTGTCCTGGAATGCTACGAAGCCAACGGGGCTACTTTCGTACCCAAGGAAATGAACCGGAACTAAGGCACATCGAAAAATACAGCAGGCACTATGGAAGCATCCCAAGGAGGTCAAATCTGAGGAAGACATGAAGAAAAAATGGGTTTCCGTACAGGAGAAGCTGAAGCTAGATGTTGTACAGAAACTAATGAGGGGAGCCAAGCGTAATGTGCGAGCGTAAGGTTGTGGTGTTGTAGTTGAATAAAATAAATATGCCAAAAACTTACTAATGGATTATATTGCATTGTCTGAAAGTTTGAAAAGAATCGGACAAACTTGGTAATTTTTTACAGCGGACATTTCGGAAGGTTTCACGACCGTAGTCAGCAAATCGAAGAAGCATACAAAGCCAACCGACCGTTAAATTCTAAGCAACTGCTGCGTTGTTAGCATGGACGAAGTGACGATCAAAGGAGCAAACTGAATGATATTGCATTGCTACAAATGCCCCCCACAAAAAAGCTCCGCGCGGAATAGTTAATTGCGCGCGAGGGAAATACTACTAGCCTATTGAAAAAATCTTTATCTTTATTTGTTGTTAATATATAAAATGCAATGGCTCCGCATTGAATAGCGTCATATAAACGAACAATATAACAAAAATTTGGGATAGCACAATCACCAATAAGTATTAAGAATAAGTGGCCAGATGGCAATAACAGAATCCCGTTCGAACATCTAAAACTTGGGAGTGACAAGCAGGACGAAGCAATCCACTGCATGATCCTCAATATCGCATAACAATTCTCAATATCGCCTATGAATACCCTGTTCTGTTTAAAAGACTGCGCCCGTTGGCTGAATCGGGTGACGGTGAATACCAAAACAGACGATTTACGATGGACCAGACGTTTACTCTGCGATATATCTTGGACAAATTTCGAAAATACGACAAGCGGACTCACCATCCGATTGTGAATTTCCAGGCAGCGTACGATTAAGTGAAACGAAACGAAAAGGGCAGATAACGATGGTTAAAAAAGAATAATCAGAGAGATATCTCACATTAAATAGGTTGAAACCAAGCGATGGGATTTCAAATTTGTTGTTCCATATAACGCTCGAAGGTGCGATACGGATTTGTTGTGCAAAGGAACGGAACTAATATCACGATATCTCACAATTACTGGCATAAAAAATATTTTGAAAACTTGTATTCTTACTGTAGAACTAACAAGAATGGTTCCTGAACGAACAACATGAGCGACGTTAGAACCCTCGACTAGACTGAACAATTCTATAGATATTGTAAAATAAAAATTTTGGAGCTTTACAAGGACAATATGGACTAAAAACATACTTTTCATCCATTGTGTAATGTAATTTTAAGAAGCTTTTCAGCATTGCTAATTTTTAGGTTAGAAATAGGCCTTAACAGTGCGTCTTGAATAAGTCGGTTGGACTGCTATTTTAAAATGCTTTTTACTGCTGTTGTGTATTGAAAATGCTGCCTACTAGTAAGAAGCATTTGTAGAGTACTAAATATCAATTCATTAATGAATATAACTTAAACTTGGAATTGAGTTTGGGCACACAGTCCCTAAATGGGGTGAAAAAAACTATTGAGTTCTGCAAGATGACGACACGAATGAACTCTTGCTGAATGAAGTTCACGTTTGACAATTCTCGGTGGTTTGTTTACTTTGTCAGTTGCGTGAGTTCGAGTGCAACGGGTGCTCATCTGTCACATTCGAACTCACGTAACTCCTATGTAAACAAACCACCGAGAATTGTCAAACGAAGTTCATCATTTTGTGGGGTTATGCCGGTTGGTGTAAAACCTAATTTGGAATACTTTTGTTTCTTTGTTGAGTGCAGAGAAAATCTACGGATTTAATGTCGCGAGAATCTGGCATCGCTGCTGAGATAGCGAAGTGCATCAAAAATCCAACTTTCAATGCAATAAGCAATAATATGACATGAGATTTTGGCGTTCAGATGCTTTTTATGTCGTTTTCGATTGAGAACTTAGACACTAACCCAGGTTAGTTGCTTCAAACAAACGTTTTTAATGGAACTGAGTTGGGTTCTCGCAAAACAGCGGTGGTGTGAGCGAAACCGAAATATATTTCAGGTTGGAACCCAACTCGGTTTTCAGTTCAGTGGCGCATAACCTAGGTTCGAAACTAGCTTTAAACAAACGGTTTGACAGCAGTTAGGTCCAAAACTGAGTTAGTTTCTGCCTCAAGCGAAAACGACATTAGTTGGACTAGCGGAGGTCCAACTAAAAAGCGGTTCGGTTAAAAAATGTCCAACCAGCGAATCACGACTGTAGTATTGATAACAGTAAAAAACATGCCTTTTTATGCTCTAATTATGTGCGTCGATATTTTTGTTTACAACGATCTTTAGGAACATGTCAATTAATTTTTCATTTTCATTTTGCAGCGTTTGGTGGGGCAATAAGAGCGCAAGTCAGTCCAAGGCCGATGATAGGAGGGGTAATGGCAGAATGGTCCATGCAGACCACCAAAACGCCATGGGAGAGGATCAGGGTATGGATTGGGGTAGGGTTAAGGACTTGGTGTATGCTCGACAAAAGATTGCGCTGCAGAATGTGGTGAAAAAGTAGATCGAACAGTACTCTCTTGGCTGTTCATAAATAAAAATGTTTTTTCATAATAATTGATCTAAATATTTGTTTTATGTGATCATGATCGATTACGACAATATTACATTTTCATTTTGATTAATAATGTTGGTGGTGTGGTGATACTTCTCTGTACTGTAGACTCCTATTTTGGTCTCTCCCTTTATCGTTCTCTTGTTCGAAGTATTTCTAGCTAGCTCTTTTTTAATCTTGTTATGAAATTAATTGTTAACGAAGGGTTTGAAGTGAATTAATGATGTTCATATGGTTTCAGTTGGCTAGTGGTCAAAGTAGTGGAGATTTAACCAGAGAGCGGTCCATCTAAAAAGAGACCAACCTGCGAATCATGATCATACCAATTGTGAAAATTACTTTTTATTGATAGAACAATATGCCTATGTAACCAGTTTGTGGAAAAAGATAATACGGTGAACTGTATATACATGTATACATAGATACACGCCGCGAATCTGGTCCGTTAGTGATAAGTGTTACCACTTTCAGGAGTCAGGGCGACAATTCGAGTGAGTTAAGAGATAACACCCAAAGTCTGGTCATCTCTTATAGATGATAGTCCATTGATTTTCTCCCCTCATGAATCGATCATCGTGTCCAAGCTTATATGGATCATCGCCCGGAAGACTTATCATGTCATTCTTCCGTTCGGAAGTGGAAGCCATCCATCCCTTGCCGATCACTAATAATTATGAAGTTCGAAGATCAAAAAACTCAGCACTCACTCGACTCTACACCTCTCATTCACCAATCGAGAGTGTGTAGTTGCTTATTTTTGAACTTAACTTAAATATATGTTGTGCAAAAAACTTAAATATAACTTAAATATAATATGTTGTGCAAAATACGTTTTAGCTTAAATACAATGAACCAAAATCTCTAGGATACTGCATCGGTCTGGATCTAGTTGAATGTCGGAAGCAAAATAATTCAATCAGCCAGACGTCAGGGTATCCCTTAGCTTCTATCCGCTACTTAAAGCACGCGCCGTTGGGCTACTCGATTCTAGGGACTGCCAGAATCACGCAGATCGCTATACAAATCTCTAAGCATAAAGATTTCTAGACTGAGTCTCACCGTCAAGCCCACGGAGGAAGGTGTCAATCAATTTTTGCTATGAAAAAAAATGATTTTGTGAATATTTTTTGCTAATATTTCACAAATGGTCGCTATTGGGCTATGTGATTGTTTTGTGGATGTACAGTGAATGGCATACATTTGCAAATTAGTGAGAACCGCAAATTATGCCGTCATCAATATCAAACTCACCTTTATACGTAAGAGCTCCAGGACTTCGATTTCCGGAGACTGCATGCTCCGGGGAAATGTGTCTGATAGGAGGTGACAAAGTAGCGGATAGGGATTTCGAACCTATACCACCGCCGCCGGAAGTGGCACACTGCAGCGATCCGGTACCTCGAACCAGCAGCGAACTCACCGGAACAAAAGCCTTCATCGGCTCGTTCTGCTTGCGTACACGGCTTGACATTTTCCTCTCTTCCTGTTCCCTGTGCTAAACACCTTAGCTAACTTCACTGGAATTTTCTTTTTGAACAATTCATCAAAAACACCGTCGCTAACACACGAAAACACTTACTTCTCCATTAATTCAGTGAGTATTTTATCAGGTTAAACTGGTATCAGTGGGCTTCCATTTCACTCGATAAATTTGCAGTTTTGGAATACATGAACGTAGAAAATCACATCACAATCTGTCGAGTTCAAGTAGGGGTTGACAAAGACAGAACTCTTTGTTCATTATTCTATAACCTATTGAAGAAGATGGAAGAAAGATCGCGTTTGACAGTTTTGACAGGTTTTGACTTTTAATAAACCCTCACACACAACGCTCACAACACTTCCCAGTTAAGTTCAGCCGGAAATCAACCGGAATTCTGGCTGGATCCAGTCCGTATTCCGGCTCCAGTGACGCAACCGATTCTAGTTAGAATCGGTTTTGTCACGCGTCGGAATACGTACTGGAACCAGCCAGAATTCCAGTTCATTTCCGGCTGAGTTTAACTGGGCTTCATTGGACGATTTTGAAGCCAACCGTTCTTAGAGGATGTGTCACTGGAGCCCGTGGACGAACTGGAACCAGCCAGAATTCCAGTTCATTTCCAGCTGAACTTTACTGGGAGGACGTTCGTTGGACCAATTTGGACAACGTACAAATAACCGTTCAACAAACGTCCATCGTTGGACGCGTGTTGAACGTTATTGAAACAATTTTTTGGACGTCTCAGTGGGTACATTCAAAACCAGCGATGCCAGTCTGTATTAAAAAAAACTATGTGTCACGAAAGTAACAATAACAAAATAATATAAACAATATTTAGAACATGTGACTAATGCATTGGGAACACCGTGTTCTAGATGTATTTTGCTAGATCAAAATTATCCGACGGCTTGTCATTTTGAAACAAATGTATATCACAGTATTAGGCTATGCACGCTGACGCAGTCGACATAAAAATGACTTTTACCACAGAGAACAGACATCCATGATCGAACAAAAATATTTAAAACACGTGTGTAAACATTTGAATTATTACACGATAAACACTAGCATCGCCAAACCAACTTATCCCAACTATCCGTTAAAACCATTCCGGAACCGGTTCGAAATCCTGAATGGATTCGTACACTCAAAAAAAAGTGAACGTTATGCCTATTGATTTTACACATAGATTTTTGCAATTAACGGAGGCATATAGATACTTTTTGCTGGAACATAAACCTAATGTGTGTATTTACAAGAAATATTAGTCTTACATTTACATTTCATAACTATTAGGCACATAAAACCCCATTCTATAACAGTATGCTTATATAACTTATGTTTATTTATTTATTTATTTCGTCAATCTATGTAGACTACAGATTTCCTTAATTACTAATGTGTATATTTCGTGAATTTAGTATAAATGAAGCAATTTCGGCTTTTACAGAATCATCCTCTTACGCGTTAGAATTTCTTTTGTGTATAAAATATTGCTTTAGTTTCAGTTTAGACATTGTAAAATCAATTGAGTCGCAATAGTGATTATAAATAGACATCATTCGATTTATGGGGCTATATTTTGCATAGTTTGTGTGAAAAGGAGTTATTGAAAATATACTTCGATTTCGTAGCTGTCGTGAAGGTGCATAAAAGTTCAATTTGGATAAAATTTCAGCTGAATCGATACGATGCGAAACGATATTATTAATGAATGAGAGCATTGCAAATTCGCGACGCTCCTTTAATGTTTGAATATTGATAAGCAAGCAGCGTGCTTCATAAGATGGCAGAGGGAATGCTGTCCATCCTAATTTACGAAGGGCAAATAATAAAAACTGTTTTTGTACCGATTCTATTCGTTCTTCATGTCTGCTTGAAAATGGGCACCAAATAATACTGCAATATTCCAATATCGACCTAACATATGCAATATATAATATTTTTATTGTATAAGGATCTTCAAAATGATAGCTAAAGCGTTTTATAAAACTGAGCATGTTGTTAGCTTTGTGTATAATTGTGTTATAATGATCAATAAAATTTAACTTTGAATCTAATATAACACCTAAATCCCTAATTCTTTCACACTTTACTACAGTCTGATTTCCTAAGGTAATCTCAACATTCGGTGTTTGTCGTTTTCGACTAAAGGTTATTGAATTACACTTTTTCACGTTCAGTTGTAAGAGGTGTGTGCATACATAGTTTATACAGTTGACACATAGAAGGTATGTGTGCGCGTGATAACAACAGCATTTCTTCTTCATATGAATTTTAAGCGGTTTGAAGCAAATAGAATTAACGTTTGGATTTTTTTCAGTGTATGGAATCTTGCTCAAAGAAAATAACCGATTCCGACTCTATCGGCTCATACATTCCCAGTTAAACTCATTCCGGAACCACCCTCTAAGAACGGTTGGTTTCAAAATCGTCCAATGAAGGACGTTCGTTGGACCAATTTGGACATCGTCCAACGTCCATCGTTGGACCCGTGTTGAACGATTTTGAAACAATTTTTTGGACTTCTCAGTGAGCAGTTCGGGTTGCTGAATGGAGCCATTATGGATTCCAAATCAAATGCATCAACCGATTCCGACTCAGAATCGGTTGTTGCATTTGATTTGGAATCCATACTGACTCCATTCAGGATTCCGAATCAAATTCCGAATGGTTTGACCAAGTTTGAGCTGGAATTCATACTGGAAGTCCGAACCGGTTCCGAACTAGTTTGATTGGGTAGAGAAATAACCGCTGTCAATTCAGTCGAACTCAGCCACGAAAAAACATGACGACAGTAGCGCACCTGATTTGGATATCCCAACTACCTACGAAACCGTTAGAGATTTTTACACAAGTTAAATGCTGAAGATGGACGTCTGTTCTCTGTGCCAAAAGTATCCAGTTTGTAGTTCAATTCCAGCTGTCACAAATTGGGTAAATTTTTGAATAAGAAACTGGGTAAAATATTACCCATCTTATTCTTGCTATTCAACTAGAAAAATGGGTCCAACAAGCGGAGGTCCAACTAAAAAGCGGTTCAGTTAAAAAATGTTCAACCAGCGAATCACAACTGTACCCGGTAAATGAGTTTTGCCAGTTTTGTCGAAGATAGGTGGTCTAATACTCATTAATGGGTATATTATTTTAACCGTGTGTATCGGTTGTGTCACTGGAGCCGGTGTACGAACTGGAATCAGCCGGAATTCCGGCTCATTTCCGGTTGAGCTTTACTGGGCTGGTGCGAGTATGCAGCACTCTACACTGAGGTAACTAGAATATCAAAATTCAAAAAATTGCCTTATGTTTTTTCGACACAAGAAATCAGTTTGATTTCCATTAGATTGGCTTATGAATCGAACCAAAATCAAATAACTTAATGACCTATGCCTTTCATAGGGTAACCTTATGAAATTCTAATTTTTGAATTTATGGTATAAATAAATCCTACCTTATGAAGGTTGTAATGAGAAGAATGAAATTCAACATTTTAAAACTCGAATAAATACTACACAGGAAGTGGAAACTCTGATTGATCAGATATCTTTACGATTTTATTTCTACTCGTCTACTTTATTTTAATGCATTTTTTAAATACATCAATAACATTCGTGCATTATATGAACCAGGTGCGTTAAAAGTACGGTTCCGATTGCGCTGCAAAATTCAATCTCGCTGAAAGTTAGCAGTTATCCAATTGTGATTTTTGCGTTTAAAAGGAAGATGCTGTATTGTTTTTTTTAATAAATCAATTGAGACCAATTACTTTGGTTTACGTCGGAATATTTCCAAATTTACACCGGATGCGCCGTTCAGAAAATTTGCGATTAGCTTCAGTTCGTTCACAATTATAGGCGCCATTTTTGGGTTTGCTTAACTCTTTTTTCGCATAAGTGGCAACATTGAATTGTTGTCATAAGAATTATAGGTAGCGTATGGAACTCATAGTTGCTTTATGTATTTTAAATTTTCAATGTTCTTGCAGCTTCATAAGGCGAAACTTACAAATTTCGCTAGTCTAGTTGCCTGAGTGTAGTTATACACGCAACCATAAATAACTTACAGAATAAGTTCTTTTAACTTAAATTTATGTACTTTTGAGCTGTGCGTCGCTTTCGCACTTATAAGTGTTGTCAAAAAAACGAGAGATTTGACTCAGTCGAGGTCTTCCGTGCAGTAAGTACTTTTGAGTTGTTTGGTAAAGGTAAATTCAACTTAAATTTAAGTAAATTAAACTCAAGGTTGAGTTATTATTTTTGTCGTAGTTAAATGGAAACTACCTTCAACGCGGTTTACCTAATTTTACCTTCCTGCACGATACCACGAGATTGAGTCAAAAGTTCTTTTAACTTAAATTTAGGTACTTTTGAGCTGTGCGTCGCTTTCGCACTTATTAGTGTTGTCAAAAACAAAACGAGATTCGACTCAGTCGTGGTCTTCCGTGCAGTAAGGTACTTTTGAGTTGTTTGAGGTATACTCAAAATTTGGTAAATTAAACTTAAATTCAAGTAAATTAAACTCAAGGTTGAGTTATTACCTGGTCAAACCATTCGGAATTTGATTCGAAATCCTTAATAGAGTCAGTATGGATTCCAAATCAAATGCAGCAACCGATTCCAACTCAATCGGTTTCGGAATCGGTTGTTGCATTTGATTTGGAATCCATATGCATATTTTTGCTTCTCAGTGAAAAATACATCTTCACAACATTTCAAATGTCTTCAAAATGAAAACAAATCTTCAAATCTGGCATCTCTGGTGCGTGCTCGAAATCAAAAAGCTGTGATGTGGGTGCATTTTTGCTGCTTGTGATTTTCAGGATTTTCAGGTGTGTTTTGAATTATATACTTCAAAAATATCGATTCATTTATTTTTTCATTATTACGCTAATAGTCTACAGTTTTCTTACCATTAATTGACCGTTTCGTCACAGTCAGTCTGCAGAATATGAATTTTGTGGAAAAAGCAGCGTAGAGTGGTATAAGAGAAATATCCCATGGAACCTCCGAAGGAGCCCACAAAGCCATGTCTGGAAACGGATGCGGCACTCGCTGCATCAGCGGCCAATGCAGTGGAACAATGGCGTACGTATCAAAATGCATATACATTGTATCAGCAGCAGTATGCCGCATACGAAGAGTACATGCGAAAACAGGCAACTCTTTCCACTTACGAGGAGCAGCAAGCAGCTTATAATGAATATCTACAAGCACATAATGGTTATCAAAGTCAGCTTGAACAGTATGAGCACCAGAAAGTATACCAGGATTATTATGCTGCAACAGGAGAAGTAGCTCCGGTTGCCGCTTTTTATCCAACTACAACGACTTTTCTTCCAACGGCGATGGCAGTTCCCCCGCCAGTATTTACGACTCCACTCGCTAATGTTGATGCTTTTTACAACCAATCACAAGATCACTATCGGGATCCATCAACTCTGAAACATAAATCAGATGCATCCGTTAAAAGATCTAAGGTTTATACCACGACGAACTTTTATGGTAAGTTGGTCAACCACATAAACTGATTGATAGATTCATGATTCTTTATTTTAGCAAATCCTGACGACGAAGAACTGTTTCCTGCGGACCTGAAACAACTTTTTGAACCATTGAATTGCGGTCTGTGCAAGAGTAAGATGAACTCCCATATCTCCGCGAATGTGCATTATCAATCGAAGGTGCATGAAAGAAAAATTATCCAATGGCTTCAGGATTATTGTGAACGTACTGGCACTCCCATGCCGTATCGTGCAAAGCGTAGACCGGTACAAGTCGAGCCGGTTGGACCGAATTCATTGCGATGTGATGCTTGCGATTTGCCTTTAACATCGATTCAACATGCCAATCAGCACTATACTGGAAAACGGCATCAGATGGTAGTGCGTGGTAGAAAAACTCCTGCTGGGAGGGGCTACTACAACAAAGAAGGTGTTTGGACTAGAGTGTGAGTATTTTGTGCACGGTAAGATATTTGTGCATGTTGCGTTGAGTTAAAAAAAGATGGGTGGGTTATGTATGTAACATAACCAGAGTGTCGTGACTAAACTTTGGGCTGCTATTTTAAATCTAATAATATTCAACGGAATCACGTATGAATGGTATATTTTCAAAATAACTATCCCACTTCGGAAAAGGATCAATGTTTCGAGTCGCGGCTTTTTTGAAAAATGGGTAAATTTCTTTTGGAAAAGGTTCTAAATTGCCTATTTTACAACAATCAATGAAAAGTCGGGGGAAAGCTTTAAAGTAGTTTAAACTGAAACAATAAGTAGTTGTCCTTATTAACCTTACTAACAGTGGTATTGCGCGCAAGAAAGTCATTTATGGGGATGATAGTGTGATGCGGCTTGGGTGCATAGCCGAGTTAAAGGATTTGAAGCGGCGTAAAGCCGCTGAGAATCCGCTGGACGAGGTGGTCTTGATCGTGCTAGCGAAGGATGCAAACAAAACTGTAATCCACTCGTTTGCCCGGTATACTCAAGTAGGGGTTATTCCCAGCACACGATTGAAGGGATGTGGCGTAGCCACATTTGGCAGCACCAATATTTTATTTTCGTTAATAAATACTATCCTTTTGTAACTAAAAAACTACAAGGGGCAGCCCTATGGGGTTGCACGAACTGTAGACGTAGAACTATAATATTTAATGTAAAATATTTATTTTCTTAGTACTTAGTGTGTGAGAAAAAAACACCCGGATCGGTGAAGAAAAATCAAATTTTTGACAATATAATCAAATCTCATGTATAGAACAAGCTTTCTAGTTGCTCTCAAACAGATCCTAAAAGTTCAAACACCCATGGATAACCCCAAGTTTGTAGATGTGTTTCGATGCCACAGGATTGTAAAATGGTTAATATTACGTCATGAAAATTCAATTCTTCCGTGACAATTTTTTTTGCCTGCAAAATGCCCTGTGTGTATGCAAAGCTCATGATTTGTTGGAATATTAGCATTGATCGGAAAATGCTTTCCAACGCTGCGCATTGCATACATACAGGACATTTTGCAGGTCACCAGAAGCTGTTCATTTTACCCACTCGCTATAAACATGTCTCATTTTTGTACATGTTTAGAAATCAAGAATCATGTTTGAAAAAAATGTGTTTATGACGAAGTATTTTTACCAGATATGTACAAAACATGTCTAACAAGAAACATAAGGTGATTGTAATATCTCATTCACTTATTAGTTAGAAAATAATGAATTTGTTTAACGTGTTCATTTTACCGCCAGTTCCCGTACCTACCAACACATTCGCGCCAAACATTGAACCCAAGCGTACAATGCAAAATGAGTCAACGCTGATGATGATGGGTAGAGCGAAAGAGACAACTAGTACCACTATTAGCGCGTTTCACCAAAATTCCACGCGGCCTTTCCCGATTGAAAGGAACTGCCGCGCTTAGCTTATCTGTCATAATATCGTGATTTTGCATAGCGAAGGGCTGAATGATTTTGTTCCAAAAAACAGCCCTGCGTTATGCAACACTTTGTGCAGGTTGATTATACCAGTTGCAAGTGGGGCCAAATCCACCAAGTTCCGTAAAATTCCTTTTAAATTACAGAATTGATAAAATTGCTTAGATGAGCTAAACTAATTAATCAAATCCTGTTTTAAAAACTGTCCTTGCGTTTAAACCAAAATGGGAAGCTTATTACTACCACTACATTACTTAATTTCAAGCGCAAATAGCAAATACATGTGCTAGTTAAACCAAAAATTTACTGGCAACATTACAGCGGCATTTAGGAAGCAGTTGGAGCGGTCGCCTGTTGGACGACACAGGGTAGCGACCCTCCACAGCCAGTGTAACGGACTTCTAACTCAGCTACACTGGCTGTAAAAAACACAGCGCAGTGATCTGCTTCGCCAGCCGTTCAACAGGGAACTGAGCGTGTCTGGCCAAGTCCGTTCTTTAAATAGTCGATGATGACGTCATTCACAGAAGCGTTGCGCGCTAGGTATACCAATCCGTCGTACAGGGCTTGGGAAGCGCTATCTTCTGTGTGTTAATGCGCGATATTTTGACAAGGTTGTATATTATTTAATTTTTTAATGCTATGATATCAAAAATCTTTGGGTTTATCTATTGGAATCTATTCTTAGAAGTATTTCGGGGCGATTTGCGCAAAAAAATTGAAAATTTATCGTGAGATGGCTGAATTATATGCGTTTAAAATTGGTCCACTTTTCGTTACATACCATTTTTGTAGAATTTGCAGAGTGCACCCCCATATCGAAAACAAAGACGTAGTCCTACGTCAAAAAACATAGTTATTGCCTAATGTGGCTATTCCACATCGCTTTTCTTCGTGCTTAAACAAGGAATAGCACCTATGAGTATACCGGACAAACGAGTGGATTACAGATTTGAATGCACCCTTCGATAGAGAAATCAAGACCACCTCGTCCGGCGGATTCTCAGCGGTTTTGTGCAGCTTTATGTCTCATGCGCAATGCCACTGTTCGTAAAGTAAGTGGGAACAACTTATTTTTCCAGTTTAAACTACTTTAAAGTTTTCCCACCGTTTTTTAATTTGCCATTTAGAACCATTTCCAAAAAAAAATTATCCCTTTTTTCGTAAAAGCCACGATTTGGAACAATTGCCAATAAAATAAATTTTGGTCTTAGTAATGAAGAATACTAAACATGGCTTCTACTCTCTACGTTGACGTTTTTTCTTTGCCAAACAAAATAACCAGCGCTTAAAACTGTTAAAACGTTGCTGGTCGTGGTGTACATATCGTCAGTATTAAAGAAAAGCAGTTTTTCGTTATACACGTATTTTATTTTCAACTTTTGTTTCAGAAGATTTGAACACATTCCAAAGTGGAAAAATTGAAATTGCAAGCTACGTCTTATCTTTGATCCTGCACAAGTGACTACCCTCGAAACTACATGCAATTGGTTACCATATTCACAGATTTTTCTGTAATGTCACAGATTTTTTTACAATTTTTGATCACAGATTCTTTTTTAGATGACAGATCTTTGGCATTTTGATTAAAGTGTCACAGATTTATTTTTGGAAATATTGTGATTTTTCACAGATTTTTTAAAATTTTAGCACAGATTTTTGTTCGGTTGTAGATATAAAAATATTTTTTTAACTAAGCACATTTCAATGTGACATCCATGTCATAGATTGCTTGCCAAAAACGCTTATGTAGAAAGCCAAAGTTATATTCCTTACTTTTCATGTCACAGACCAATACTTTGATTGATCCAGTGGTTTCATTTGTAATCTGCAATGTGCAACACATGGTAAAATAACTACCGATTGACGCGATACATCTAAAACAATCACGTCTGTATTGCATTCATGAACAACAAAATGCGCCAAAGCATAGAGCATCCAATGATTTTCGAATCCAGTGCAACACCCATAAACACAAACGTAAACATCAATGATTCTTTTTCGAATCACCATAATTATTGGATCTGGAATAGCAATCCGAAGTATAGTCACTACACTCCGGTTATGTCTCAGACATTCGGGAAAAAATCGTATTTAATCAAAATAGTTAGCACGGTTGATGAGAAACTATTAGACAATAGACTTTTTACTATATAGGGGGCATTGCTAGGGTTACCAAATGGACTGAGAGCACATTAAGGACATCCCAGTCAAATCCATCCGGAATTTGAGCCCAAATCAGTTGTGTCATGTGAGCCAGTCGGAATTCCGGCTCATATTTCAAGTGTTCAACTGGGACGTTGAATCTCGTTCGAGATAAGTTGGAATGGTGTAGGTGGTGTAGGAGATAAGTTGGAATGGTGGAATGTTGAACGAAGATAACCACTTTGAGCAAACCTCATATTGAGCAATCTAACATATTTTGGTTATCGTTGAGTAAAAAAACTTTTAGGTGCAATGGGACGCGGATCGTGTGCATTGACAAAAAAGCGGTGGGAGGAATTGTCAATTAAAAAAATAAAATGGAATAAACTTAATCTGAATAATTTAATACAGGGTGATGCGCCATGAAGTTTTTTTAATATAGCGAAAAAATGAACAAAATCGCGATATCTTTTTTGTCTCTCGAAGAAATTTATTGTTTCAAAACAATTTCTACTAAAAGTTGACCATGTTGGTGCTTGAGGTAGTCAATTCGAGGCAGTGCTTAAAAAAATGATATCGCTGCGTGAACTTGAAAGAAACGAAATTCAATTCATACCATTCATACCCGCTGCGATGGAGTGTTTGGTTCGTTTGTTTCGTCATTCGTTCTCCCGACACAGCGCATTCAGGTTCGGACATGTTCGGTTTCAAAGGCAAGTTGAATTTTGTTTCTATTCTACCTATGAGAGGAATTTTTCAACAAAAGTGCACCAGATATAGATTACGCAGTTTGCTTATGCTCAAAAATGTAAAAGATTCCAACATTTGCCTTCAAACTGTCCACATAATATCAAATGAATGCTTTGGTTGGTGAAGGAATTTTCATTCCCTTTGCTCTATAGCTTTCAATTCTGCATGAAATTTCAGTCAGTTGGAATGTGAATGAATGAGGGAGGCGTTGAATCTGAATGTCAGTTTCGGTAAACGCAAGCAGAAATAGGTAACTGATTTTGAAATTTCCAAGCACTGATTCGAGGGGTCCTATTTTTGATGACGGATTCGAGTATTGAAAGTGGTACCTGGCTAATTAGTCAAGTAATATTGACGTCCAATACTTCAACCGTTGCTGGCTTATCCACATAGACTTTTGACTTCACATAGTTCTATAGAAAAAGTGTAGATGTGTGATATCGCTCGATCTTAGCGGGTACAGGTCCACACCGAGAAATTAAACATTCACCGAATTTCTTACGTAATAATTTCATTGCCAGTTAGCAGCAAGCTTCTGTGCTGATCGGTCGATTTATCTCGGACGCGTTAAACTGAAAGTTTGCTAACGAACTATATTACTCGTTATTTTGCAAATTTTTCATCGGCGCTCTAAAGCATTGCGCATTTGTCGCGACAGTGCCTTTGCGCAATGTGTGAAAACACACTTCGTGTAAACTACTCCCAGTTTACGAAACACCTTTCCCACGATGTAATCTTGAAACTCGTCGGGAAAGAACTCGGTCTCACACGAATGTGCTTCAAATTCAGCCAAGCAGAAGGCTGCGATGTACCTTCGTGAAGGTCAACAAGCTTGCCCTGGCAGAGAAGATCGTTGAAGAACACAACCAGAACAGGAGTTTACACTCGACCGTAAAGCACACAGGCACCGGATTACGATGGAGGACGGGGTGGTGGGGGTGCAGATTTTTTATCTATCCGAAGACATCACCAACGAACAAATATCTGCTTTCCTAACCGAATATACTTCACCACTTAACTGTGGGACAATCGCTATGGTTCTTTCAAAGGCGTGACCGGCGTTCGTGTCGCTCGGCTGCTGGTGAAAAAGAACATTCCTTCTCTCGTCACGATCCAGGGAGAAGACACCGCGGTCGGTTACAAGGGGCAGCGGCAAACTTGCCTACACTGTCGTGAATTTGTACACATCGGCATACCATGTGTGCAAAATAAAATATAAGTCATACGCAAACGTGACAAAAACGCATGTACAGCAGAAAGGACCGGTAAAACAGTCCAAAAACCTCCCAAGACAGGTGAATCACTACAGTCATCGGGGTCAAAGCCCACACCACGAGTGTCGATGCCACCCAGTCAACCAACCTCAAAACCTCGAGAAGCCATCGAGACACGATCTGCAGTCGCACAGCAGAAAAACATCATGCCACCCCCTGCGGCGCCAACAACCACCAATCAGAAACCTACTGCAACTCAAGTGACAATCCAACCTCTCTCGGCTCTAGCCACAAACGGAAACGCGTCACACATCGCAAAGAGAAGAAAATGCGACACGGCGAAGACGATTTCACCACCATCGATCACAGGCGAGTTCAGATTTCCGACGAAGAAATGTAAACAATGATAGACTTCGTCAGTTGTAACATCGGAACCATCAACATCAACACAAACAAAATCAACGCCCTACTCACATTCGCATGATCGACGGACCTCGACATCGTGTTCCTACAGGAGGGTGAAAGCGAACGACTCACCATACCCGGCAACAACGTCGTCTGCAACATTGACCATGCGAGGATAGGAACGGCAATTGCGCTCAAAGAACACATCAAATTCTCACACGTAGAGAAGAACCTGGACGAAACATTGCTAGCTTTGCCCGCAAACAACATCAAACAGTGCAATGTGTATGCCCCGTCGATCTGCCCAACGTGCCGATCGAGAGCGCTTCTTCAATGCTTACTACCTTCGCCCCCGAACCGCAAACACCATCCTAGGCGGCGATTCTAGCTCCGCTCTACAAGCGACCGTTCAGCAGCTACATCTGCAAGATGTGTAGCAGTAACTCCGACCCCGAGAGATCGAATACACCTACATTACACACAACTCCTCCAGACTCGATCGCATATACGTCAGCGCAGGGCTTCGGAATCAGCTGAGAACAGCAGCTGTCCATGGCTGCTGTTTCTCAAACCACAAAGCAGTCACAGCGAGAATAAGCCTTCCTCTCCCCTACCGGTTGCGGGTTTTGGTCTCTCCTTCCCCATCTCTTGAGCACCGTAAAAATCAAGCTGCTCCAAAAACAGTGGCAATATTGGACTCGCCAGCGCCGCAACTTTTCATCGTGGATGGAGTGGTGGCTGTCGTGTAGTAAGCCCAAAATAAAGTCGTTTTATCCGATGGAAATAAAAAAATTGCTTTCAATATTTTTCACTGCGAGCAATAACGTATTTATTGGGACTACAGCAGGCATACGACGGCTACCAAAACAGTCGTGCAATCTTGCGTGCAATGCTTCCCACCAGAGCTTAAAAAATTGACATCCCTGCGTGAAAGCAAACGAAATTCAATTTGTGCCTGCTGCGATTAATAAAATTTTTGGTTCGTTTCCCTCGTTATTCGTTCTCCCGACGCAGCGCATTCAGGTTCGGACATGTTTGGTTTCAGAAGCAAACTGAATTTTGTTTCTATGCTAGCTTTGAAAGGTATTTTTGAGCAAAAGTGCACCAGATATAGATTACGCAGTTCACTTATGCTCGATAATGTAGAAGATGTTACCTTCTGCCTTCAAACCGTCCACATAATAACAAATGCTTTGGTTGGTGAAGGAATTTATATTTCCTCCGCATTCAAGCATTCGATTCTGCATGAAATTTCGGTCGGTTGTAAAGTTAATGAATGAGGGAGGCGGTGAATCTGAATGCTCTCACATCAGCGCCACTTCTCAGAGATGTTCGTGAGAATCAACGGAACACGCGTGTCGGGAGAAACTATCTCAACCTATCATCTGAGGAAGCGAGAAAGACGAAGTCAAATAAACTACGACTATAAAATTCTCGGGTCCTAAATCAGCGTCTTGAAAACGTTCTTCGTTCGCACGACGTGTTAATCGACGTCAGGGATGCCATTATGCCAGATTTATCTAGCATAGCCAGAGGTTTTGGCAGCTTCCAGACAAAAAGCAAATCTCTCATTCTGCCAGATTTTTAAGTTTTAGAAGCTACTACATACACATTTTGGAAAATTGGGTAATTGTGTCCCAAATTATACAAAAATCGATTTAAGCATTCTATGAATACTAAAATGTATGCAAAATTTCGATGACTTTGAGGTCGCTGTCAAGTGCCAGATTTTGCCAGATTTTTTTTAGTTGAACTGCCAGATTTTTTTTTGAAAAATAGTGGCAACCCTGATCGACGTGCAAAATTGCTCAAACCCGCACAAGAATCTTTTTCAGGGTGACCTTGAAAGATAAGATCGCTCAACTAAAAGTCAACAAACGAGGAGGAAAATTGAGTTCATTCGACCTCGACCGGCAAATCGGATCGGAAGATCGGATTGGATAAATTAAGGTGTGATTAATTTACCGACGCACGTGAATCATCCATTTCCGGTCAGCATAGCATGATAAAATTTTAACAGAATGCAATTGTCGTTAATGGTAAACGGCTTTTCTACTACTCATGTATACCAAAAACAATATGGATCAATTTATACGCTTCTACTTAATTTCTTTCCTTTTTTCATTATTCGACATGTTTTTCCCCTTATTACTACATCTTAAATTAGATTCATACTAACACTCACTAACACAATCAATTGCCTATTCTTCCATTCCAAGCGTGCAAACGGGTTATATAATATTTCAAAGGTTTTCTTCCATTTAATTCCACTATGTTTGCCTTTCTCAATAGAAAGGTATTGCAATTGCTCTGAAAACCGACTTTTTAACGGAGGCCCGGAGGGCCGAGTGACATATACCATTCGATTCAGTTCGTCGAGTTCGGCATATGTCTGTGCGTGTGTATGTATATGTGTATGTATGTAGGTGTGTGTGTGTGCGTCTGTGTGTGTATGTGACCAAAAATGTCACTCATTTTTCTCAGAGATGGCTGAACCGATTTTGACAAACTTAGTCTCAAATGAAAAATACAACGTTCCCATAGGCTGCTATTGAATTTCTGAAGGATCCGACTTCCGGTTCCGGAATTACAGGGTAGTGAGCGGTGATTTTTTTTTACAAAGTATGACCACAACTGCTTCGATTTATAGTATTAGGTCACTAACATCCATTCAAAGTCTTTTTGGCCACATTGGCCACCATCATCGGTTCTGGAAGCCCCGGTGGAAGTATCCAAATTCAGAATAACAGTCACATCGGGTTCTCGGAGATGGCTAGACCGATTCAACCAAACTTAGTCTCAAATGAAAGGTGTTGCGCCCCCGTAAATGGCTATTTAATTTCATCCCGATTCGACTTCCGGATCCGGAGTTACAGGTTGTGGCGTGCGATCACATAGCAAATTGCGATTCAATTCGATACTCCGATGAAAGCAAAAAAGGTAAAAATTTCGCTAAAATGTCTCTCAAACTACTTAAATTTGCTGTTCTAGGTCACCGACGGCCAACCAAACTTTCGTTGACTACATTGACCACCATAGACGGTTCCGGAAGTGCCCGGGAAAAGCGGCCATCTTTCAAAACTAGCAAACTCATATCAGTTTCTCGGAAATGGTTGGGCTGATTTTCACAAACTTAGTCCCAAATGATAGCTATAAATATCCCCACAGATGTCTATAAAATTTCGCATGGATCGCTTTTATGGTTCCGGAAATATAGATTGAACCGTCCGGTCACATATAAAATTCCCATATAAGCCGGAACTCAAAAATTTTTTCAAAGGGGAGACCCCATGAAATTTCAGAAATCGAATTCGTATTTTTGATGCCAAACATCTTTAAAATGCATGAAACGTCGAGATTTTATGCTATCACAAAAATTTTTTTTTTTATAAAAATCTACTTTTTGGGACTTTGCCGATTTCGCACCTTTTTTCAGTTCAATATTACCGTAGCTGTTTTTTTTGCAAAATTTTAGAACTCGAATAATGATTTCTTTTCTTGTATATTTGTCATGTCATGTATAATAATAGAATATAATATATGCATTTGAAAGCTTTTAATGAATATAAACAACACAAATATTCTCGTGTGCATGATTGAGAAAGGCACAATTGCACCGCTAGGTGGATTAAAACAGGTTTTTTTATAGTTAAATGCACTTGCACTTCACTATTTAACAGATACCGGTATTTCGATTACTACTTGTAATCTTCTTCAGTGTTTGTATCAGTCTATAGGAAGAAGATTACAAGTAGTAATCGAAATACCGGTATCTCTTAAATAGTGAAGTTCAAGCAACTATAAAAAACCTATTTTAATCCACCTAGCGGTGCAATTGTGCCTTTCTCAATCATGAATCACGAGAATGTGTGCGTTGTTTATATTCATTAAAAGCTTTTAAATGCATACATTACATTTTATTATTGTACATCACATGACAACTATATACAGGAAAATAAATCAAAAATTTTGAAGAAGAAAAAACAGCCACGGTAATATTGAACTGAAAAAAGGTGCGAAATCGGCAAAGTCCCAAAAAGTCCATTTTTACAAAAAAATTTTTTTCGAGATAACATAAAATCTCGACGTTTCATGCATTTTAAAGATGTTTTGCATAAAAAATACGAATTCGATTTCTGAAATTTCATGGGGTCCCCCCTTTGAAAAAAAAATTTGAGTTCCGGCTTATATGGGAATTTCATATATGACCGGACGATTTAGTCTATATTTCCGGCCCCATATAAGCGATCCGTACGAAATTTTATAAACATCTGTGGGGATATTATAGCTGTCATTTGGGACTAAGTTTGTGAAAATCGGCCCAACCATTTCCGGGAAACTGATGTGAGTTCGTAAATTTTGAAAGATGGCCGCTTTTCCCGGGCACTTCCGGAACCGTCTATGGTGGTCAATGTAGTCAACGAAAGTTTGGTTGGCCGTCGGTGACCTAGAACAGCAAATTTAAGTTGTTTGAGAGACATTTTAGCGAAATTTTTACCTTTTTTGCTTTCATCGGAGTATCGGTTTGAATCACAATTTGCTATGTGATCGCACGCCACAACCTATAACTCCGGAACCGGAAGTCGGATCGGGATGAAATTAAATAGCCATTTACGGGGACGCAATACTTTTCATTTTAGGCCAAGTTTGGTCGAATCGGTCTAGCCATTTCCGAGAAACCAGTCACATCGGTTATTCTGAATTTAGATACTTCCGCCGGGGCTTCCTGAACCGATGATGGTGGCCAATGTGGCCAAATAGACTTTGAATGGATGTTAGTGACCTAATACTACAAATCGAAGCAGCTGTGGTCATATTTTCGAAAAAATTTCACCTTTATGCATTCATTGCAGAATTTATTAAACTCGACATTTTCTGCGTGTTCGCACTTATCACCCTGTAATTCCGGAACCGGAAGTCGGAACCATTAGAAATTCAATAGCAGCCTTCGGGAACGTTGCACCTTTCATTTGAGACTAAGTTTGTCAAAATCGGTTCAGCCATCTCTGAGAAAAATGAGTGACATTTTTGGTAACATACACACACACATACGCACATACACACACATACATACATACACACAGACATTTGCCGAACTCGATGAACTGAATCGAATGGTATATGTCACTCGGCCCTCCGGGCCTCCGTTAAAAAGTCGGTTTTCAGAGCAATTGCAATACCTTTCTATTGAGAAAGGCAAAAATTTCACCTTTTTACATTCATCGCAGAATTCGTTAGAATCGAGATTTAATGCGTGATCGTACGTATCCTCCTGCAATTCAGGAACCAGAACTCGGATCCGCACAAAATTCAACAGCAGCTGATGGACCTTCCATTTAAAATCAAGTTTGTCAAAATCGGTTCAGAAAATTCCGAGAAACCGATGTGGACAAATCAACAAATTTTGTTTTGTAACCATACTCTTCAACTCGTAATCCGGGACAAGATGTCGGTTGAAAATCAAATTCAATAGCAACCTATGGGAATAGTATACCTTTCATTTGAATCTTAGTTTGTAAAAATCGGTTCAGCCATCTCCAAAAAACCGATGTGGACATTTTGTTAACAAATCCGCACATACACACTTACATACATACATACATACATACATACATACATACATACATACATACATACATACATACATACATACATACATACATACATACATACATACATACATACATACATACATACATACATACATACATACATACATACATACACACATACACACATACATACACACAGATATTTTGCGATCTCGGCGAACTGAGTCGAATGTTATATGAGACTCGGCCCTCCGGGGCTCGGTTAGAAAGTCGGTTTTTGGAGCAATTGCGTAACCTTTCTATATGAGAAAGGCAAAAGAATAGTATTTAATTAGCTTAATCAGCATGAGTTCAATGTTATCTTCATGTGATTATATTTTGAAATGTTGGTGGAATGGGTTTAAAAGTGGAGGGAATGGGGGGTTAGTAGAGTGGGAGTGGAGGATGCGTCAGAAATCCTTCATTTTATTTTGGTATACGGGGTGGATGAAGGAAATGCGGGCGTGAGGGTGGTCCAAGGGGACGGTAGTGATGAAGGAGGGAGATGTAAGGGCAAGGCGGGGGCGGGGGGGGGCGGAGGGTCTCTGATACAATACTCAGCTGCATATTTTGCCTTCCATTTGAGACTTGGTTTGAGAAAATCGGTTCAGTCATCACCGAAGAACCGATGTGACTTTATTTGTGGAATATGCCCGAAATTCCGGACTTCCGGAATCGTCGATAGTGGACAATATATTCATAGAATGTTTGATTGGCAATCAGTGATCTAGATCTGCGATTAGAAGTAATTTGGTGACCATTTCAATAGTTTTTAGCCTCTGAGGTATTACGATTGTACCGATTTATATGGGAAATTCCAGTGTATCCTTACTAACACCCCTGTAACTCCGGAAGCAAGAGTCAGAACAGCATGAAATTCAGCAGCAGTCAATGGTATTACTGTATCTTTCATTTGAAATCAAGTTTGTAAAAATCGGTAGAGAATTCGTTGGGGAGTGGGTGTGATATTAGCTTAGGAACTTGGCGGGTTCCCCGGGGGCGTCATGAACTGTCATAGGTGGCCAATGTGGTCAAAGCTGCTTTGATTGATCATTAGTGGTCCGGACCCGCAAACTAGAGTAATGTTACATAAATTTTAATATGTTTTACATCATTTGAACATCATGGTGGTACCAGTTTATATGGGAATTTGCTGTGTGACCGCACTCTTCAACCCGTAACTCCGGAACCGGAAGTCGGATCAACTAAAAATTCAATAGCAGCTTATGGGAGCGTTATACCTTTCATATGAAACTAAGTTTGCGAAAATCGGTTCAGCCATCTCTGAGAAAATTGTGTGAGTT
This sequence comes from Topomyia yanbarensis, assembly GCF_030247195.1. Taxonomy (NCBI): domain Eukaryota; kingdom Metazoa; phylum Arthropoda; class Insecta; order Diptera; family Culicidae; genus Topomyia; species Topomyia yanbarensis. Next base: position 156,525,717 of record NC_080672.1, read on the forward strand.
TAAATGACACACACACACATACACACACACACATACACACACATACATACACACACACAGACATTTGCCGATCTCGACGAACTGAATCGAATGGTGTATGACACTCGGCCCTCCGGGCCTCCGTTAAAAAGTCGATTTTTACAGTGATTGCATAGCCTTTCTTTATATGAGAAAGGCAAAAACATAGTGGTAATCCCACTATGGAAGAAAACCTTTGAAATATTACGTACATTCCACTAAGACCTCCGTTCGTGTATATATTGTACAAACGCAGCCTTCGCGATAATACAAACCTGGCCACAAACGCAAACATGCAATTGTAACCATCCGCATATACTTACGCCCACGATCTCGCTAACATTAAAACGCCCCGATAATCATTGAAATGATAAGATATGCGATTGAGATGCACTTCCCCCGGTTGCCAGGTGTATATCTGTAATTATTGCGTGTGACTTTGTATGTATAAGTCTAATTGTGAGTCCTGTGGTGGTGTGTGCATGGAAGATGTGAGTTTTTGCGTTCGGGTCCAGGGGTCTGACTGGGTTGGCGTTCACTTATTGCGTACTAGTGTGATCGCGAAGGGATCGAGCGTTTGTATGTTAACGTGTTTATCGCTTGTGCTAGCGTGTATCTTCGCGTGCATAAATTCGATTTTATAATCGTGTGGCCATTCGCATATTCGCGCGTATTATTGAATGATCTCGCGCGGACCGAAAATCTGATGCTTAATTTTTAGTGTATGGTAGAGATGGTAGAAGTGCGTCAGTTTCGCCATATCACTAGACTGTCCATAATCGCAAGTCATTCCCATGTAGATAGGGAATCCCATAGAACATAGGATTGACTAGCGATTATGGGCAGTAGAGTTTCGGTCATGTCGCCATGGAACGCGTTGTCCAGAGATTATGAGCATCATTTTGTGATTGGTCCAACTGAATGCATGAGTCTATAGGCTGCTATAACTGAGAGTAGAGACTTTCTCACGTAATCGATTCTTGATCGCGCGAGCGGTGGGCTAATGCTTAAAACCGAGATTGTAAATTTATTAGTGCTACAACGTTCGCTTAATTACCGGGTTGTTTTAAAGTTGGCGAGTTCGTAGACGCAAGTATATGTAGATGAGTGCAATTGCATGTTCTCATCGTTGCCTGTGTTCATGGCACCATAGCTTAGTCCGTCAGGTTAACAATGTATGAAACCGGCTAGCCACCACCATCGGCTGCCCATAAAGGGGAAAAATGAAAATATGCAAGGATTAGTATTAGTTGGGATTCAACAAAAGAATAAATTCATTTTTCAATTTTCTCTCTACACAGGCCTAGGTGTTCGGTGGTATACGTGACCGTTTGAGCTATAAGCAGCATACTGCCGTTCTACGCCCAATTGTCCCATGTTGCAAAACTGGCAACTGAGAAAAACGCGATAGAAGATGAAAATTGTATTAGCCATCTGGAGGGATACGGTGTAACAAATAAAGCTTTATTGTCCAAAATTACGTTCATGGCAATCGTTTTCATTATAATCAGTCCAGTTTTTTATTATAGAGATTCAATTAACGTTAGTTTTTAAGAAAAATGTTAAGTGGGACTGTTATGCCGAGAAATCGAGCGGAAACCGGAAAGTTCTACGCATATCAGTCCCATAACGATCTTTGTAAATGATGCTCATAACTCATTTTTTTACAAAAGTGTATGTCGTGAGTTTTTCTGTTACTCGGGAGATTTGTTGCTTTATCAAAATTGGACATAGGGTAAAGTACCTATTTTTACACTATTTAGAAGGGTACCTCACAAGATCATTAATTACTCTGCCTACACTCGATGGAGTGCATTAATTTGGCATTCACAACCTTGCTTCGTTCTTAAGAACCAATCTAATAACACAAATGGCCTAAAAACGATGAAATGCTAGTGTTTGATCGCAACTAAAGTTCCAATCGAGTGCTCCAATTGTCGCCTTACCATTTGATCCAATTTGTTGAACAAAGATAGCAAACGCTGCACTAACCAACGGCTTCAAATGGGTAGCGTGATAATAGAAACATTGCGAAAATAGGCTCATTATCCTCAATGCGTTCGCCATGTTATGCAAGCGACGATAGTTATGAAGAGCTTTACAGGATTGTTCTCACTGCTGTGATTAATATTGCCACTGCCATTTTTAATGATCCTGTATTTTTCCATCAATTTTTTCAGTGCCCGACATCTAGCGTAATGTACTTCTTAACTAAACGCTACGTAATTATTTTTTTTATTGCGCACTTTTTTGGGATTTTTGTTAGTGGGACAATTATGCGTAGAATATCAACAATGGGACAAACAGACTTGGTATTTTTTCACGAAGTCTTCGAACAAACTTTATGATTTGGATGTGTTTTCTGAAAATATACATCAAAAAGTACTGTTTGGTTAAAAAAAAAAATGAAAATGACCAAAAAGCAACATGGGACAATTATGCGTAGAACGGCAGCATAGTCGATGTCGCGCAGTAGACTTGATTATGCTGACGCGCTCTTAGTTCGTGCTTCGCGATGCTATGTTTATACTTCACAATAATGACAGATTGGTATCCACCACAATGTGTAAAGATGACAATGTATTGTAGAAAGAACGAAAAATCATTATGCCAATAAGTATACCTGTTTGCCATAATGATTTTTGTTTTTAAATACTATTTATGTGACATCGAAACGTATTCAGATCTCCTGATAGTATATAATTCATAGAAGCACAATTGGTCGATGTTAGGTCTAGCCGGACTAAGCGACATTTCGTTGATTTCGAGAAAAACGAGTTCAAAATTTGAATCACTATATTTTTACGTTTGTCGTTCAAAATGGATCTATACCGTAATATTGGCTTATGACAATATTTTCCAAATCCGACAAATGCCAAATATAGCTGGCAAAACTTTTAATCGAATTCTGACTTTTTGAGTTTTTTCTATTTAATGCGCTCGAACTTAACACCGATCATTTTTCTTTAAAGGAAAACATCCATATACATTTCGAATAAGGTTCACTCCTGGGTTCTGGCGATACATTTTATTTCACTCCTCAGAATTATGCTATAAGTGTTTTATTCATCAAGGGCGGTATAATTCATTAGAGACTACCGATATAAAATGTACCTACGATCCAGGCGTACCTTCTGCAGAAGCCAACGCTGGTACCCACAATGTCCTGGTTGATTTTTGTTTCACGGAAAACTTTCCGATCAGCTTCGCAAGCACACGATGAATCATCGATCCCGATCGAAGCTGGCAAACAAAAATGCGACATTCGGCTGGTACATGATCTCACCAATCGGTTGAATCGGTGATGGCTTCATGCTACAATTTTTTAGAGCAGGCGATTTTCTTACACAGTTTCCTATCCTGAATTTCAGCGTGATACCGCAAGGTAGCACCCTCGACTCCCAGATGCTGAAGCGTTGAAGAATGGAACGTCGATTGCATTGGTAATCTGAGTTGAGTTGTGAACTGACCGGATGTGTTTGCTTGGAGCGGTTACTTGTGGTTATCACTAATAAATCTTATCATGTATACATTTTATTTCTTCGCAATATTGATATGTAGCTATTGGAGAAAATTATTTACATTTAGGAAAGTTCACTAGAATGAATATATGAATTGATTATCATTAACAAATGCAATTATAGGTCGATTAGGTGGATTTGTCCCTTTCATTGTGTGTTCGTTTATGATGATCCTACCTGAACAAAAATAACTTGTAGCCAATATGTAAATAATTTTCCCCATTGTAACAGCCACTGGGTTTATCGTGTATTGTGATGGTACTCTATGTACTGTTAAATAATATTATTGTAACATGAACAAATATGTATAAATATGTCCAATCAGAGGCGCTGTTCTGGCCCATATCAATATTTTTAGTGTTGTTTATATTCTTCAATATTCTACTTTCTATTCATACAGTTTGACTGACACGGATGAAGCACCGGAACGCTTTGGAATTGGACAGTCATTCGCCAAACAGAAAACTCGATACAACGCAAAAGATGCCAAGCGAATTCGTTTAGAACCGCCTCCGTCTCCTCCGCCTGGTGTTAAGGAGATTGTTGGAAACGTTCTCGATGGAACTGTGGGAGTACCAGCGATAATAGCTACTGTACAACCAGACACTCCTGTGCACGCACCATCGATAACCCCCTCATATGCTCCAATGGTGAATCCTACTTATACTCCTGGCTTCATCGCCCAATCAGCCGGAGTTTCAAACCCAGTTGAAGCGATTAAAACCGTTGAAAGCGAAATTCAGAAAAAAGAAAGTGCTGATTGTGTCGATGAAACCGGTGTATTTTGCAAGGTATGTCAGATTGCTGTAACTTCAACAACAGTTATGGAGACCCATTTGAAAGGTGTCAAACATTTGAAGAAGCTTAAATCTATGGGTCGTATGCTGCCTATAAATGACAACGGAAACGCAATGGAAAGCATTCTGTCCACGCTCAACAAGCCGCCACAACAATACGATTGGTCACTGTATCGTATGCCATCGGGAAAGTACTATTGTAAATCATGCAACTCTATTCTGGCCGATGAGAAACTCTTTTCTCAACATTGGTACAGTAAAAAGCACAAATTGAAGGTGAAGCAGGAAATGGACGAGTTGTCAGGAAAAACGGAGACGAAACCGTTTTATAATAAACGTCCTTTCGGAAAGGGTCGTTTCGTAAAAAACCAGTGAATGTAAGGTTATAACTTATTGCACCTCTCAAACATGACTTACAAATTTCAATTGTATAACTGTCATATTTTGAAACAATAAATTTTGAGACTCAATTTGTTTTATTATTGTGGCCGATCAGTCCGGGTTTTACGAATCATTATATAATAGGGTAATTTCGGGAGAGACGCCGCGTGAGGTGAGATGAAGCACTTTCTATTTCTCGTACATAGAGTCACTTATGTACCATAATGTGATATTGCAAGTTTGTTTTTTCGAAGAATTACAATACTGGAGATGCAAAATATTTTTTTGACATTAAAAATGTCTTACTCCACTATCTGGGGCTAGGTGTCATTCTAAAATCTAAACTATCTCCCATGTAACGAAACTATGTAAGGTTTGCACGCTTATAACTCCGATATTACTAGATGGATTTTAATCATTCATACACCAACCGATTCAGAAACACCTAACTTAAATATTGGTAATAATTTAATATCTCCCCAATAAAAGTAGACTTTTGGAAATTGGTAAAATTAAAAAGTTCACAAAAAACGGGAAAAATACCATTCGTGAGGCAGATTTCTCAGACACAGCCGTCAAAAGAGGGCAGCTTAGTTGCTCAATGAAACACGAAAAGTCATAAATAGAAGCAACGCATGTCCGTTTAAATCAGTTGTTGCTCTTATCCCACACGAGCAACGTCGTCTCCGGGCGATGCAATAAGCGCTATCGATTTTCGGTAACGTTGGCATTTGCACACACTCGCACTTAAGTGACTAAACCATATACGGTTAGTTTATAAATAGAGGTGACGCGTACCCGTTTGAATCAGTTTTTGTTCTTATGTCGAACGGGTAAGATCATGGCTGCAGCGTCTGGGCACTACAATAAGCGGTAGACGCTATGCATTTTCGGCAGCGGTGGCCGTGTGCGGATTTGTCGGGTACCAGCATGGTGTCACAGAATGATTTGCAAAGTGGGTGGGCGGGGTGGTTTGGATTTAATTCAATACGGTGTGTGCTGCTTAAGAGTGTTGCGTTTGAAAAAAATATATTTATTTTTATGCATGCGTGTGCGTTGTAACTTGTTAATCCATGTTTACGGCGCTTTGTAGCTGCGTAGGGTAAAGAGCCAATTGGTTTTCATGTTTCATATTTCGGTTATATGTTTTTTATCAGTAAGGCATCTGACAACGTGCTTCTGTAGTTATTGCACTGTTCAGCAGCGTAGTATTTTATATAGGAGAGTACACTCAGGTTTTTACGCGGATTTTGAAATTTACGCGGTTTTCATTAACGCGTTTTTTTTAAATTTACGCGGTTTTCATTTACACGGCCTGTATCCCCTGCGTGAAAAATCTGAGTGTAATTGCATCGGAAACAATCACATTCCCAGCAGAACTTTTTGTTTTCTAATTTCAAACACTTTTGTTTCGTACTGCACACAACGGAAAATTTTAACACAGAACTTACCGTCCCAGCAGCAGTTGAAGCGCGTGTTCTTTTTCGATTCAAATTCAAGCCATGTCTTGAGCGTTACTGGACTTAAAATTGTTTTCCCAGTTAAACCAGTCAGAATATCTGTCCTACCCTATGTATTTAAAACACAGTTCTAATTGCGTTTTAAGGTATACAACAAATACGGTTGTGTATACTAATTTAAATTTTAAAATAAATCTGTTCTAAATTATGAAACAAACCGCTGTACTGAACATATAATTATGTCAGTCCTATTACCACATAAAACACCTATATAACATAAAACGCTGCAGAATTGGTTTAATAATACAATGTTTACACTACAGAGTTATAACACGTTTTAATAATTAGCAACAAGAAAAATATCACCAAGATAGCATAAAAACCCGTTTTAACTGGTAGTGCGAACGTTGCATAACAATGTAATTTATCAAATAATTTCATTTTTCCACCACTAATCGATCAAGAAATACTTACACTTAAGATTGTTTACTTAAGTTCATTAGTACATTATTGAAAATTTAAATGGAAAATGAAATTTCATATTTTATGGAGAATCTGTATATTTCCGTTGGCGGGCGTGGGTTTCCTCATCACAGCTCTCAATATGGAACTTTTCTTTTGAATATATTTTCTGGACAGACCAGCCTATTTTTACTAGATGGATCAGCCAAATAATGCCAATCACCTAGTGAGATACTTGATTAATTAATAGATTACCGTTAAAAGACCTTCAATAAATTATGTTTTAATGGGGAGGGTATATAGCAAATTGTAACATATGAAAACAGGCGAGTGAACAAGAACGTGTGTCGATATGTGTGATAGATAAAAAAGCTATATTTTTAATGTCACCGTGGTCGTGTCCTGTACACAACCCTTTAATTTTTTATTCTTGCGTTGCGTTGCGCTGTGGTGATGATTTTGGCGGATTGCACACTGACTTCATCATGTTTGACTGCTGATTATCTAATAAGAGTTGCTTAGGAAATGGTAAGTAGGAATTCATACCAATCCGACCCATATCAAAACTTCAACACACGATAGCCATCATTGCCGGCCGCCCCCATCTCCATCGTTCACGGGGAAGGATAAAGGATAAGGTAGACGGGAAGTGGTGATGCCCAACCTAATTAACGGAAGAACGACGGTTCATCAGACTCCTCCATATGTGTCGCGGAGTTGGTGGTTTGGAAGGGTATAAGGTCTAGGATTCGCTCCAAGCAAGCGATGCGACCTGTAAAGCATATTTTATTAGGTCGTTGTTTAGTTAGTCTTCGAGTATATGATCACTCGAAAAAGATCTTGTTTAGTTTTTGGTTCTTTTTAAACTCTTGGCAGCCGGCCACCGAGAGTATCCTATGTTCCCTAAACAAAAGCAATTTGAACTTCACACGGCCGACCGTGGGAGTATTGCCTAGAAAAGCTAATCTTATCTAGGTAATGGGCTGGATCACTATTTATTGCAACAGTATTTAGACAGAATTCACTACTTCTTCTCTACAACATATTTATTGGGTTGATAACTACCTAGTAATCGGTTGTTTCCGAGGCTTTCAACGGAGCAGATCGTTATACTCCACAGTGGTGTTCGGTGTGTAACTTTCAGTGAGTGGAGGTCAGCCTTTGTTCGTTTGTTGGTTGCCGTTCTGCTGGTGCCGGTGGCAAGATAAGTTTTGTCTGTTTTTATCCTCTCGTTTGCTTTCTTTCCTTTTCTCCCTTTTTTTATTTCGACTATGTTAGTCACATTTTCTTTTTTACGTTTTTTTTTAACGACATTCAATTAGCTAGAGATTACTGGGTAGGGAAAGTTATGAAACTTAGAGCCATAGTACTCAAGTGAGAGCAAGGATGTGAAGTAAACAGATCGGAAAACTAGAAGTGGCAGGGTCATTAGAACAGGCTTAATATCGTGCGGGCTTAATTTTTGCCTTCTGATAATGAGGGTCGAGCTTAGGCAGAATAACTACGAATCACTCGAGTTCACTATCATGTGTCCTTGATAAAGGTAGACGTATCTATCTTTACCGTGACAACCGGCAAAAATTAAGCCACGCAAGATCACCACTGAAAACCTGTTGACGATTAGCATCAATCTGAATGATGATTGCTGCTGTTCATCTCTGTATGCCTTTTGAATGCCGGGATAGATTTTTATTAGACTATTGTCACTGTTCTCACAGTCGTGGCGGGTTTGCTACATTGTGTAAGGCAGTGGCTGTGTCTACAGCGGCTACCCACCGCTGCCGATGGAATCCCATCAGTTTCTTTTTCTTTTTTCCCTTTTTTATTATTTCGACTATGTTAGTCACATTTTCTTTTTTACGTTTTTTTTAACGACATTCAATTAGCTAGAGATTACTGGGTAGGGAAAGTTATGAAACTTAGAGCCATAGTACTCAAGTGAGAGCAAGGATGTGAAGTAAACAGATCGGAAAACTAGAAGTGGCAGGGTCATTAGAACAGGCTTAATATCGTGCGGGCTTAATTTTTGCCTTCTGATAATGAGGGTCGAGCTTAGGCAGAATAACTACGAATCACTCGAGTTCACTATCATGTGTCCTTGATAAAGGTAGACGTATCTATCTTTACCGTGACAACCGGCAAAAATTAAGCCACGCAAGATCACCACTGAAAACCTGTTGACGATTAGCATCAATCTGAATGATGATTGCTGCTGTTCATCTCTGTATGCCTTTTGAATGCCGGGATAGATTTTTATTAGACTATTGTCACTGTTCTCACAGTCGTGGCGGGTTTGCTACATTGTGTAAGGCAGTGGCTGTGTCTACAGCGGCTACCCACCGCTGCCGATGGAATCCCATCAGTTTCTTTTTCTTTTTTCCCTTTTTTTTATTTCGACTATGTTAGTCACATTTTCTTTTTTACGTTTTTTTTAACGACATTCAATTAGCTAGAGATTACTGGGTAGGGAAAGTTATGAAACTTAGAGCCATAGTACTCAAGTGAGAGCAAGGATGTGAAGTAAACAGATCGGAAAACTAGAAGTGGCAGGGTCATTAGAACAGGCTTAATATCGTGCGGGCTTAATTTTTGCCTTCTGATAATGAGGGTCGAGCTTAGGCAGAATAACTACGAATCACTCGAGTTCACTATCATGTGTCCTTGATAAAGGTAGACGTATCTATCTTTACCGTGACAACCGGCTGCGTGGCTTAATTTTTGCCGGTTGTCACGGTAAAGATAGATACGTCTACCTTTATCAAGGACACATGATAGTGAACTCGAGTGATTCGTAGTTTCCTTTTCTCTTTTTTTGACATTAAAAATGTCTTACTCCACTATCTGGGGCTAGGTGTCATTCTAAAATCTAAACTATCTCCCATGTAACGAAACTATGTAAGGTTTGCACGCTTATAACTCCGATATTACTAGATGGATTTTAATCATTCATACACCAACCGATTCAGAAACACCTAACTTAAATATTGGTAATAATTTAATATCTCCCCAATAAAAGTAGACTTTTGGAAATTGGTAAAATTAAAAAGTTCACAAAAAACGGGAAAAATACCATTCGTGAGGCAGATTTCTCAGACACAGCCGTCAAAAGAGGGCAGCTTAGTTGCTCAATGAAACACGAAAAGTCATAAATAGAAGCAACGCATGTCCGTTTAAATCAGTTGTTGCTCTTATCCCACACGAGCAACGTCGTCTCCGGGCGATGCAATAAGCGCTATCGATTTTCGGTAACGTTGGCATTTGCACACACTCGCACTTAAGTGACTAAACCATATACGGTTAGTTTATAAATAGAGGTGACGCGTACCCGTTTGAATCAGTTTTTGTTCTTATGTCGAACGGGTAAGATCATGGCTGCAGCGTCTGGGCACTACAATAAGCGGTAGACGCTATGCATTTTCGGCAGCGGTGGCCGTGTGCGGATTTGTCGGGTACCAGCATGGTGTCACAGAATGATTTGCAAAGTGGGTGGGCGGGGTGGTTTGGATTTAATTCAATACGGTGTGTGCTGCTTAAGAGTGTTGCGTTTGAAAAAAATATATTTATTTTTATGCATGCGTGTGCGTTGTAACTTGTTAATCCATGTTTACGGCGCTTTGTAGCTGCGTAGGGTAAAGAGCCAATTGGTTTTCATGTTTCATATTTCGGTTATATGTTTTTTATCAGTAAGGCATCTGACAACGTGCTTCTGTAGTTATTGCACTGTTCAGCAGCGTAGTATTTTATATAGGAGAGTACACTCAGGTTTTTACGCGGATTTTGAAATTTACGCGGTTTTCATTAACGCGTTTTTTTTAAATTTACGCGGTTTTCATTTACACGGCCTGTATCCCCTGCGTGAAAAATCTGAGTGTAATTGCATCGGAAACAATCACATTCCCAGCAGAACTTTTTGTTTTCTAATTTCAAACACTTTTGTTTCGTACTGCACACAACGGAAAATTTTAACACAGAACTTACCGTCCCAGCAGCAGTTGAAGCGCGTGTTCTTTTTCGATTCAAATTCAAGCCATGTCTTGAGCGTTACTGGACTTAAAATTGTTTTCCCAGTTAAACCAGTCAGAATATCTGTCCTACCCTATGTATTTAAAACACAGTTCTAATTGCGTTTTAAGGTATACAACAAATACGGTTGTGTATACTAATTTAAATTTTAAAATAAATCTGTTCTAAATTATGAAACAAACCGCTGTACTGAACATATAATTATGTCAGTCCTATTACCACATAAAACACCTATATAACATAAAACGCTGCAGAATTGGTTTAATAATACAATGTTTACACTACAGAGTTATAACACGTTTTAATAATTAGCAACAAGAAAAATATCACCAAGATAGCATAAAAACCCGTTTTAACTGGTAGTGCGAACGTTGCATAACAATGTAATTTATCAAATAATTTCATTTTTCCACCACTAATCGATCAAGAAATACTTACACTTAAGATTGTTTACTTAAGTTCATTAGTACATTATTGAAAATTTAAATGGAAAATGAAATTTCATATTTTATGGAGAATCTGTATATTTCCGTTGGCGGGCGTGGGTTTCCTCATCACAGCTCTCAATATGGAACTTTTCTTTTGAATATATTTTCTGGACAGACCAGCCTATTTTTACTAGATGGATCAGCCAAATAATGCCAATCACCTAGTGAGATACTTGATTAATTAATAGATTACCGTTAAAAGACCTTCAATAAATTATGTTTTAATGGGGAGGGTATATAGCAAATTGTAACATATGAAAACAGGCGAGTGAACAAGAACGTGTGTCGATATGTGTGATAGATAAAAAAGCTATATTTTTAATGTCACCGTGGTCGTGTCCTGTACACAACCCTTTAATTTTATTTTACCTTGTAATCCAATAATAAGACACATTCCCGTATATACAACGCTCTGCCCTCGTGCTTAAATGGCCGAGGGCGAAATACCATCTGATATTCTCATGGAAGTCTCTGATTCCCCTAACTCGCGCATTGCCCCCCATATAAAACAGTACCCGCTAGATTCCACTGGGCCATGGGTAGTGTACTTTCGGACCGGGGAGAAACCAGTTAATGTATTGAAACTTTCTCGGGATCTGACTGCTAACTACCCGGCCGTAGCTCAGATAACACGTGTTCGGGCAAACAAGATACGTGTTCTAGTGAATGACCTCGGCCAGGCAAACGCGATTGCTTGCTGTGAGCGCTTTATGCGGGAATTTAAAGCGTACGTGCCTTGTGTGGCCGTAGAAATCGATGGGGTTGTGTCCGAACCGAGCCTGACATGCGAAGAACTGTTGGAGCACGGGGTTGGCTGCTTTTACCCTTTCATGCCCAACTTTTTTCTAGTGCATGTAGGGTTTCAAAACTATTTTTTCTTTAAAACGGTGGGGCCAAGAAACTCGAAAAACCTTTTTTCATAAAGGTAGGTGTTTTCCTTGCAGTGCCAGAAGCTGCTTAATTTTTACCTTCCAATGCCCACTATAATTCTCCTTGAATATTTACAATAGTCCAACTGCGTGGAAAACGTAGCTAAAAATAGTCTAAATTGATAAATTTTATCAGTTTTCACTAATATTGCAATATAACGAAGTTATATAAAAAGTCATTTTCTGTCGTCCACATAAACGGTCTCTGGCAGCACTGCTCCATCGGAGTTCAATCAGACTAATTGCAATAACTTCAGTTCTAGAGCTGATCCTTGTAACCGTTAATACTCAAATGAAAGCCAATAGTCACATTTATTAGCCTTACATGTTTTTGTGAGCAAATCGTGCCTCAATCAAAAGTTATAGCTGTTTAAAAACGTTGTTGTCCACAAACAACATGGGCATGAATGGGTTAAGGACCCCTTACTCCAACAGATTAAGATCTTAGAATGCAAACAATTGTATACCGCAAACACCGAGGGAGGTAAGACTACCTACCCTCAATCAGGTTCGCTTCGGGTGACTTTCGTCGGGTCTTCTGTGCCCAACTACATCCTCCTTAACAAAGTTCGCCTACCTGTTCGCCTGTTTGTACCGCGGGTCAAGACCTGCAGCAATTGCAAGCAGTTGGGCCACACAGCCACCTATTGTGGAAATAAAAAACGATGCGGCAAATGTGAGGGAGGACTCTTGCGGCAAAGAAACTGAAAAGTGTATTTACTGCGGGGCCCTTCACATGCTCTTCAATCATGCTCTGCTTACAAACAGCGCGGGGATAAAATTAAACGCTCCCTTAAGGAACGCTCGAGGCGCTCCTATGCAGAAATGCTAAAGAATGCTTCGCCATCTGTTCTGTCTGAAAATCCCTTTGCTGGTTTGGCTCGCGTTGAGCAAGAATCTGACGACCCTCAAGAGGGAACATCTCTCGTTATCCCGGGGGAGTCCAGGAAGAGGAGAACTCTAGCCTCCCCTAGACTATCTCGTAAGGGTCCCAAGATGTCCTCCTCTGAGAGTGCGCCAACAACATCTAATAAATCCAACGGAAGTGCTGCCTTAAACCCGAAGCAATCTGCTCCCGTATTTGGAAATTTTAATTCAAACAAGGAGTACCCACCACTTCCAGGGACACCAGAAACCCCAAGTGTTCCTCTTTTTCAAACAGACACTCAGTCCAGTAATGGACTAATGAAATTCTCTGACATCGTGGACTTAATTTTCACAGTTTTCAATGTCACTGATCCTCTTAAAAGCCTTCTGATATGTTTTCTCCCTATAGTGCAAACATTTTTGAAGCAGTTGACTACTAAATGGCCCCTTCTTGCAGCGATCGTATCCTTCGATGGCTAAATCATCGAACGAGGTCACCGACTCGATCACTGTTCTACAGTGAAATAGCAGAAGTATCCTCCCGAAAATCGATTCCTTTAAATTTTTACTAAATAGTTTAAAATGTGATGCTTTCGCATTATGTAAAACTTGGTTAACTTCCGATATAAATCTCAACTTCCACGACTTTAATATAATTCGTCTGGATCGAGAAAACCCGTATGGAGGAGTACTTTTAGGGATTAAAAAGTGCTATTCTTTCAATCGAATTAACCTCACTTCGACACCAGCCATTGAAATTATCGCTTGTCAAGTTCTAATCAAAGGCAAAGACCTTTGCATTGCTTCCATCTACATTCCTCCTAGAGTTTCGGTAGGGCACCGAACGCTTTGTAATATCACGGAATTCTTACCGGCAACGCGACTAGTTCTAGGAGACTTTAACTCGCACGGCACGGTTGTCTTTACGATGATAATAGATCAACATTACTCCCAGATCTTTGCGACAATTTCAACATGACCATCTTAAACACGGGAGAAATGACGCGGATTCCTACACCACCAGCACGCGCAAACGCTTTGGACTTATCGCTATGCTCGACAGACGCTACAGTTAGATTGCGGTGGAAGGTGATCCCTGATCCCCACGGTATGTCTCGTATGACATCACACGGAACATCGATTGGAAGAGTTTCGCGACCGCGATATCCGCTAAAATCGAATCCACTCAAGAACTTCCTCCGGAGGAAAAGTACAGGTTTTTGGCTGGCTTAATTCTCGACAGTGCGATTCAAGCTCAGACTAAACCAGTACCCAGCGCGAATACACATGGACGGTCTCCTACCTTGTGGTGGGATAAAGAGTGCTCAGAGTTGTACGCGGAGAAGTCCACTGCATATAAGGCCTTCCGGGATGACGGGTTGCCCGCTAGCTATCAGCAGTACGCGTCGTTAGAAAGGCGAATGAAGAGTCTTAAACACGGGAGAAATGACGCGGATTCCTACACCACCAGCACGCGCAAGCGCTTTGGACTTATCGCTATGCTCGACAGACGCTACAGTTAGATTGCGGTGGAAGGTGATCCCTGATCCCCACGGTATGTCTCGTATGACCTCACACGGAACATCGATTGGAAGAGTTTCGCGACCGCGATATCCGCTAAAATCGAATCCACTCAAGAACTTCCTCCGGAGGAAAAGTACAGGTTTTTGGCTGGCTTAATTCTCGACAGTGCGATTCAAGCTCAGACTAAACCAGTACCCAGCGCGAATACACATGGACGGTCTCCTACCTTGTGGTGGGATAAAGAGTGCTCAGAGTTGTACGCGGAGAAGTCCACTGCATATAAGGCCTTCCGGGATGACGGGTTGCCCGCTAGCTATCAGCAGTACGCGTCGTTAGAAAGGCGAATGAAGAGTCTAATGAACGCCAAAAAATGCAGTTATTGGCGCCGGTTCGTTGACGATTTAACGAGAGAAACAGCGATGAGCACTCTTTGGGGTACGGCTCGACGTATGCATAACCGAAACAGTACCAAAGAGAACGTGGAATATTCGCTTTCGTCAAGAAGATTTGTCCGGACTCCGTCCCGGTACAGAAATCGTACCGCGCCGCGTCTCCTTACGATACCGCGAACGAAACACCTTTTTCGATTTTGGAGCTCTCACTTGCTCTCTTGTCATGCAATAATAACGCCCCAGGGTTAGACAGAATCAAATTCAACTTGTTGAAGAATCTGCCTGATACTGCAAAAGGCGCTTGTTGAACTTATTTAACAAGTTTCTTGAGGGTAATATTGTCCCTCATGACTGGAGGCAAGTGAAGGTCATCGCCATCCAAAAACCAGGAAAACCAGCCTCCGAACACAACAAGTATCGACCGATTGCAATGCTGTCCTGTATTCGGAAGTTCTTCGAGAAAATGATCTTGTTTCGCCTCGACAATTGGGTTGAATCAAATGGCTTACTGTCAGATACACAATTTGGCTTCCGCAAAGACAAAGGGAAGAACGATTGCCTTGCGTTGCTTTCTACAGAAATCCAAATAGCCTATGCTAGCAAATAGCAGATGGCATCAGTCTTCTTGGATATTAAGGGGGCTTTTGACTCAGTTTCTATCAACATTCTGTCACAGAAGCTGCACCAGCATGGTCTTTCACCGATTTTAAATAACTTTTTGCTAAACCTGTTGTCTGAAAAGCACATGCACTTTTCGCATGGCGATTTAACAACATCGTGATTTAGCTAAATGGGTCTTCCCCAGGGCTCATGCTTAAGTCCCCTGCTCTACAATTTTTACGTGAATGACATTGACGATTGTCTTACCAATTCATGCACGCTAAGGCAATTTGCAGACGACGGGGTGGTCTCTGTTACAGGGCCCAAAGCTGCCGATTTGCAAGGACCATTACAAGATACTTTGGACAATTTGTCTGCTTGGGCTCTTCAGCTGGGTATCGAGTTCTCCACGGAGAAAACTGAGTTGGTTGTTTTTTCTAGGAAGCGTGAGCCGGCGCAACTCCAGCTTCTATTAATGGGTGTAACGATCAATCAGGTTTTCACATTTAAATATCTCGGGGTCTGGTTGGACTCTCTCTCTCTCTCTCTCTCTCTCTCTCTCTCTCTCTCTCTCTCTGGGGATGTCACATTAGGTATCTGAAACAGAAATGCCAACAAAGGATCAATTTTCTCCGGACAATAACTGGAACATGGTGGGGTACACACCCAGGAGACCTAATCGAGTTATACCAAACAACGATATTGTCGGTGACGGAGTACGGGTGTTTCTGTTTCCGCTCCGCTGCGAACACACACTTCATCAAACTGGAGAGAATGCAGTATCGTTGCTTGCGCATTGCCTTGGGTTGCATGCACTCGACCCATACGATGAGTCTCGAAGTACTGGCGGGCGTTCTACCGCTGAAAAATCGGTTTTGGGAACTCTTATATCGATTAATCATCCGATGCGACATCTTGAACCCGTTGGTGATTGAAAACTTCGAGAGGTTAATTCTCAAACCCGATTTATGTCCTTGTATTTCGACTACATGGCACAGAGCATCAATCCTTCTTCGTATAATCCCAACCGCGTCTCTTAGATGCTTCTGATTCTACTGTATTCTTCGACACATCCATGTAGGAAGAGATTCGTGTAATCCCGGACCATATACGCCCGCAAGTGATCCCCAATGTATTTTATAATAAATTCCGAGAAGTCGACTGCGACAAACTGTTTTACACCGACGGATCAAATCTCGATGGGTCCACTGGCTTCGGCATCTTCAATGATAATGTCACCGCTTCATTCAAGCTCGATGATTCTGCTTCAGTTTACGTCGTCGAATTAGCTGCCCACAGATCACTACTTCATTATTTCGGACAGTCTCAGCTCTATCGAGGCTCTTCTAGGCTTTTCTAGGGAAGATACGGGAGTCTCTGCGTGAATTATCTGAAAAAATTTACCAGATTACCTTTGTTTGGGTCCCCTCTCATTGCTCTATCCCGGACAATGAAAAGGCCGACTCATTAGCAAAGGTGGGCGCATTAGATCGTGACATATACGAAAGACCAATCTGCTTTGAAGAATTTTTTAGTATATGTCGTCAGAGGACGCTCAACAGTTGGCAAACCTCGTGGAGCAATGGTGAACTTCGACGATGGCTACATTCGATTATTCCAAAGGTATCAACGAAGCCTTGGTTCGGGGGGATGGATGTGGGTCGAGATTTCATACGTGTAATGTCCCGGCTTATGTCCAACCACTACACATTGGATGCGCATTTGCGGCGTATTGGGCTTGCAGAGAGTAGTCTGTGCGCCTGTGACGAGGGCTATCACGACATCGAACACGTTGTCTGGGTGTGCGCCGGGTATTGTGACGCCAGGTCTCAGTTAAAGGATTCCCTTCGGGCCCGAGGTAGACCGTCCACTGTTCCAGTTCGTGATATTCCGGCAATTCGCGATTCCCCCTATATGTCCCTTATTTATACTTCCATAAAAACGATAAATATCCCAATTTAGCCCCTCTCTTTTATTTCTCGTTTTAAAAAGTTTCCTCCTACCTTGTGGAACCAATCAGCTCCAGAGTGCCATTATGTAACCGCCGTCGCCCTTACCACTACGGAAACTGAAGCGAAAGCGACTCGAGGTCCGATGACTCTCGAAGAATTCCCCGCGGGTCCGAAGAATACCATCCGCCAATCTGACCTACTAGACCGAGGCGCTAATTTGTTTCGCTGATCTCCCGTTTGCCCGAAAGTTGCAAGTTTTGCTCTTCTCTCCCAGTCACCATCTACGCCTTCTCTCCCCTGTCCTTGATATAACTGCTGCTACACCGATTTTGGAAATAAGCCCCCCTCTGAATATCTTGACCAAGCATAAGTCTCCGATAAAAAATTAAATTTGTATTCTTTGTTAAAACTATTGTCCTCCATCTTGTAAATAGAATTGTATCCCTAGCTTTAAAACATCTGTGAAATTTCTTATAAATATTTGTTCCCTCTTTTGTGTACCAAACTATATTGTTAGTTTTAAGATACCTGTAAAATATTTCGTAAAAAACAACTCCCCCTCTTGTATATCAAACTGAATTCCTTGTTTTAAAATTTTTCATAAAAAAAAATCTTTTGCCCCGTCTCTTGTATATATAAACTTATTTCTAGTCTTAAGATAGCTGTAAAATTTTTCTCTTTTATAAAAAAAAATTCAGCATTGTAACCTCCTAGTTTTAAGATATCCAAAATGTAAAAACAAAAGAAAAGTATTTATTATTTTCCATATCGGATTGTTTGTGGAATACAAGTATACGAACGATCATAACGAACACTGAAGGGAAATGTAAAGGATTGTTAACCTGATGCACGGACTTGTTAGCAATAATGGAGCTTGAGATTAGGTTCATAAAAACAGACGCGGCGAATTTTCAATACGTATTGACCCGTGATCATCGATACTAGTCAGATTAAGGTTGGACAGAGAAAGGGTAAAATTCGCAAACGAAAAAAGCAGTTTTTTTTCCACACCGTATGTCAGATCTTCATAAAAATCAATCAGCAGTACTGTAACAACATATTACATACGCTGATTGATTTTTATGAAGATACGGTGTGGAAAAAACTGCTTTTTTGTTTGCGAATTTGGCGCATTCTCTGTCGAACCTTAAAGTCTTATTTAGGCTAATTTCAAATCAACTATTCTTTTACGGCAATGGTTTCTCGACTAGATATGTTCGCACCCTCTCATTCTGCTACTATCGGCAGAAGGCTGATAGCACCCAGTCGTCGTCGGTATAAGGACCAAATGTCATCAATAGACTTAGACTCGCGTGGAGGCATGAGATAGGAAACTTGTGAGAATTTTGTTATCCCACCGCTTGACGACCAATACTGAAGATGTAAAATATTCTTTAATATTAACTCACAAAATTTTTATTAATGATTATGTTTTAACAGCTACGTCGCGAAGTACCAAAAATTTTCAGAACTATTTAAATTTCGTTTTTTTTAAATTGTTCGATTTGTTTTGGTAAATCATGTATTAGTGGAACAGTCGGAAACTTTTAGAAGGCATTCTGATCATGAACACGGCCATCTATAATTTCAAAGGAAAATACGGTGCAGCAGCTCACCTCTACAATTGGGAGAGATACCGTATCAAAATCGCGGGTGAGACGCCGCATACGATGGCAGAGGATGCGTAGCTAAAATGTATTTTTTCACGTCAGAATGCCATTAAATGAATATTTGCGTTAGATATAGGTTTTCAATAAGGTATATACACAAACGAACGAACTTAACACCTACAGAATAAGTTCTTTTAACGTAAATTTAGGTACTTTTGAGTTGTGCGTCGCTTTCGCACTTTTAGTGTTGTCAAAAACAAAACGAGAGATTCGACTCAGTCGATGTCTTCTGTGCAGTAAGGTACTTTTGAGTTGTTTGGGGTATACTCAAA
Organism: Topomyia yanbarensis; assembly: GCF_030247195.1. Taxonomy (NCBI): domain Eukaryota; kingdom Metazoa; phylum Arthropoda; class Insecta; order Diptera; family Culicidae; genus Topomyia; species Topomyia yanbarensis. The sequence continues at coordinate 156,545,073 of NC_080672.1, forward strand.
ACTAGGTAAATTCAACTTAAATTTAAGTAAATTAAAGTCTAGGCTGAGTTATGATTTTTGTCGTAGTTAAATGGAAACTACCTTCAACACGGTTTACCTAATTTTACCTTCCTGCACGATACCACGAGATTGAGTCAAAAGTACTTAATTTTAGGTAGTTTTTCGGTGGCGTGTAGGCAGGCCCGATGAGAGGGGGAGGCAGCCAGGGCAAATATCCTGGGGCCCGGGTCGTATTTGGGGGCCCGCGTTTTCACCCGGAAGAAGGAGTGAAGACCCGTTTTTATCAGCCTCTTGGCGAATTTTATGCTGATAAAATAGGGACATTGATGAAATCGGGACATATATTTTTCTGTCAGTTTAATAAACCGAAGCTCTTAAAATATTTGGTTCTTAGATATAGCCTCGCAGCCTTTTCTGATTATTTTCTTCAAGTTCCCCTTAACGGGGTCTGACAGCGCAAAATTTAAAAAAAATTGACATTTTTACTTTTGCATTTTTCGGATCTCTAAGATAAGAAATATATGCCCAAGAAAGAATTTACTCGAATTCAGCTTGGTTCGTCTGCTAGAGCCCATCAAACTACCAACTATCAATTTTCATAAAATCGATAGGCTGATAAAATCGGGTCAAAAAGCTGATAACATCGTGGGTAGATAAAATCGTGGGCTGATAAAATTGGGTGCTGATAAAATCGGGTCTCCGCTGTAATAATTTCTTTATAATCATTCGCTTTATTAAATTGTTGTATGATAAAAGTATAAAAAATGCAAACTTTATTTGATAGTTGACATTTGTTAAAACAAACGTTTTTGAAGGATTTGCCTATTTTGTGTTCAAGTTAAAAAACGAGTTTTATTGCTTGAATTGATGGAATACACTACAAAATATTGAGAAGCTAATTCAAAGTAATTTCGAAGAAAGCAATAGAGCGTCAAACAAAAATGCGAGCGTACGGACAAACGCATCCGTCCTCTTCTACGTTCGCTTCTTTGCTGGTGGTGCCAGTTTTTGGCTTAGAGACACTGGTCGTGATTGTTTTTGAGTGAATATTTGTTCGTGTCAGATCCATAGATATTGGTTTTGTAGCCGTTTGTGGTTTGGCAGAGGATAACGGTGTGCTGTTTACGGTTATAATAGGTGGGCTGTTCTTAGCTGGTTTTGCACAAAGTTTTCCGTGGTGCAGTGTCTTTTTGTAGAATTCGCGCATAGGAATCTACCATGGTTGCATAACCAGTATTGTCTGATGAAACGTCCCATTTTCGGTTGATCCGCATAAAATGGTTACGTATGAAAAAGTTGGATTTTGCCGTGCATATATAGCGGACCGATTTTTATTTTCTACTCTGGGCGAGATGAGAAGGTAGACTGACCTTAATTAACCGGTGATTAAAATAGATAATTGTTGTATTTTTATAGCACGCTCAAGGAATTTTCTTCTGAAAGTGCATTGTGTTGAGAAAAAACAATGATTTTGGGCCTCGCCCAAGTAACCACGAAGCATTATGTAATGGCTTTAGATATGTTCTAAATTTTCATACAAAACATATGCTTTACGGTTTCACAGTTCTATAGAGATCATTAAAGCACACTTAGTGTGCCAGAATAGAGCTAGTTCAGAAGCACCTTAATGGCTGTCAATGTTAATATAGAGCCGTTTAAAAATAACTTTTCCTTCTTTATCGATACAGCAAAAGAAAAAAATAACTTTCGATAACACACTCACCCTTCCGCTCTTCTTTCGTTTGATGTGCCGACTATTTAAATTGACGATTTAGTGCCTATAGAAATGGGGTTCAATCCCCAGTCGAAAAGCTCGTCTCAATGTGATATACGCGTTTGATCACTGATCTGTGCGAAGATTTGCTTGTATATTCGGTTTATTCCAAACTCTACCTAGATGTTTAGTTTATTTTTTTCGAAGAATCGTGCAGAATTTGCATTTTGATTTTATGTTATTTACGTATTTTTTACAGACACAAAATGAGAGTGAACGGAGATTTTGATAAAATAGTGCAGTGACGCCAATCGTAGTCCACCAATTCGAAATGTCTAATTTAAACGTTAATTACAAAGAGTGGGTCTAACAGCCCTACTGATAAATGATAGTGTGACAGCTAGATTGTTTAGCATGAGCAAAACGACAACAGAACACACACACAAATTCTCGTTTCGTTGAAAAAGGTCCAATAAGGACCGAAACGATGGAGAAAGAGAGCAAGGAGTGTTCTTGATTTTTATTGACTGAAACGCCGATCTTCAAATGATAAATTGTCACAATAACAGTCGAAAGTACACTAATTTACGTTTATTCCATTATCATTTATTACAGGAATGCATACGACTTTAGGTGATTATTGGAATGCATAGGTATATTTGTTATTGTTCGGTGTCTCAAAGCACTATAAGAAGATTACATATTTGCACTTAGAGTTTTATATAAAAGTATCATAGCATTTATCTTCAAAAGCTTTTTAGTGCGATGTGTATGTTATGTATGTCGATATAGTGCTAGATTTAATTAAATTTTAGGTACATTGAAGCATTAAAAATACTTGTATACGGCTAGTTAGCAATAGGAATGCTAACTTAGAGTCCATCTAGAGCTTTAAATTAGTGCTTACGGTTACTTGGGTGATCAAACGCGTATACCAAATTGAGACGAGGTTTTCGACTACGGATGGAATCCCACCCTAGGCACTAAATCGTCAATTTAATCAGTCGGCATGCCAAACAAAAGAAAAGAAAAGAAGAAGGGTGGGTACGTTATCGAAAGGGATTTTTTTCTTTTGTTGTGTCGATAAAGAAGAGAAATTATTTTTAAAAAAACACAGCTCTATTTTAACATTGCTGTTAGCCGTGTAGGGTTAATTTTGATTGTTGATTTTATTTTTTTACATTTTAACCGTAGAAGCTGTACAAAAATATTGTAAATCTGTTAGAAATTTGTAATGAAGTCTTAGTTTCTAAAATTTTATTAAGCATTAAAATTAATTTAATCAGTTTTGTTGCGACTCTGGTATATGAAATATTTTGGATTGGAGAGACTAATGGAACTATCTGCTGCACAGCGATTTTTATATTAATATCCGCACCAGAGGGAATATGTTTCGGATATATACCGAATTTATATCCCTTCGGATTTTGTAGAAATTGATGGAGTTATATTTGATGAATTTATTGAATCTCATGATATTCTCAATCATGGATGTGGGGTATTTAAAAATAGTGGTATTTCTTCTATTCAGGTACTTCATAGTGAACGCCTTTATAAAAAAATTATTGAAAATAATAATTCTAAATTTATTACATCTAATGCTATTCGTGTCATTTTTTCTGGATCTCCACTTCCAGATTTTTTATGCGTAAATAATGTACAATAATATTTCGGATTCGTATTTACACTCCCAAAGTAATGCATTGTGATCATTGCCAACTTTTCGGTCACACTGAAAAATTTTGTTCTAATAAATCAAAATGTGGTGATAATCATATTACTTCTTCTTGTAAATCTTCTGACGAAAAATGTATTTTATGCAAAGGTATTCATTCTCAATTGAATGAATGCTCTGCTTATATTAATTGTCAAACCAAATTGCATCAAAAGGCATTAACTAAAAGTAAAATGTCGTATGCTGCATTACTTAAATCTTCTTCTTTAATTATTCCTACTGAAAATTCTTTTGATTTTATTTCCTAATGATGCTGATACTAATTTGTCTGATCCTCAATCTCACTGTAGTTATCATCCTCGTATTAAATGAAGACGAAGTAATATTCACCGTGAGCTAAAGAAAAACCACAACTCTCATAAATCGATCATTTTTAATCCTAAAGAATTCCCTCCACTCAAACCTACATCATCTGATGATATTCCAGGTTTCCCTAAAATGATTCTGAAAATAAACCTTCTGATTCTGATAAATCAAAAGCTTTGTTTCATAACATTTTAGAGAAAATGATTAATCTATTAGGTTGAAACGATTTTTGGAAAAAAATATTAAGTAATCTCATTCCATTTATTTCATCACTTTTTAGTAAATTATCCTCATATTTGCCTATCATTGTTCAATTATTATCGAATTGGTAATGACATCACATCAAAATAGTAATTGTTTGAAATTTCTTCAATGGAATTGGAGAAGCATTATTCCAAAAATTGATCACTTGAAATCATTAATTTGTAATACTCGCAATACTCAACTGCATATTTTGCTTTCCATTTGAGACTTGGTTTGAGAAAATCGGTTCAGTCATCACCGAAGAACCGATGTGACTTTAATTGTGGAATATGCCCGGAATTCCGGAATGTTTGATTGTCAATCAGTGATCTATATCTGCGATTAGAAGTAATTTGGTGACCATTTGAATAGTTTTTAGTCTCTGAGGTATTACGATTGTACCGATTTATATGAGAAATTCCAGTGTATCATTACTAACACCCCTGTAACTCCGGAAGAAAGAGTCAGAACAGAATGAAATTCAGCAGCAGTAAATGGTATTACTGTATCTTTCATTTGAAATCAAGTTTGTAAATATCGGTAGTGAATTCGTTGGGGAATGGGTGTGATATTAGTTTAGGAACTTGGCGGGTTCCCCGGGGGCGTCATGAACCGTCATAGGTGGCCAATGTGGTCAAAGCTGCTTCGATTGATCATTAGTGATCCAGACCCGCAAACTAGAGTAATGTTACATCAATTTTAATATGTTTTACATCATTTGACCATCATGGTGGTACCAGTTTATATGGGAATTTGCTGTGTTACCGCACTCTTCAACTCGTAACTCCGGAACCGGAAGTCGGATCAACTAAAAATTCAATAGAAGCTTATGGGAGCGTTATACCTTGCAGATGAAACTAATTGTGAAAATCGATTCAGCCATCTCTAAGAAAATTGTGTGAGTTTAAATGACACACACATACACACACATACAAACACAGACATTTGCCGATCTCGACGAACTGAAGCGAATGGTGTATGACACTCGCCCTCCGGGCCTCGGTTAAAAAGTCGATTTTTACAGTGATTGCATAGCCTTTCTTTATATGAGAAAGGCAAAAAAATAAAGTCTACGTAGACTTTTTCAAGAACCCCCCCCCCCTCCCCCCTCGTACACAAACATAGACTTTTGCTAGACCCCCCGTCCCCCTATGAGTCTACGTGGTTTATCAACGACCCCCAGTGCTTGCCCATCGGTTTGACTCCTGTACGTCTGCCGCACTTAATTTTTTCTGCCGAATCTCAGCTTTTTTCGCATCTTTTACCGAAATCTCAACAGCTAAGATCACCGAAAACAATTTTTTGCCTGAGATCTCAGTAAAAGTGACGTTTCATGGCTGATACTCGGAAAATATTTCACCGAAAATCGGCTAACAAGTCTCACTTTACTGAGATATCAGTTTCTGATTACACAGCTGTTGGGAAACCAAGCCGAACCAAATTGAGTGTGTGTGGATAGTATTTGCCAGTTAAAAATGAAACTTCTGATTTCAATTTTCACAATGTGATTGGAAAAGACCAACTAAACCACGGAAAACAGACATATAAGGCAGAACAAATTTTCCTGAAAAACCTGTGTAAGCATTTAACCTTTTTAGGTCCTGTGTAACGAATAAGGTGTTAGCAGGTCATATTGACCCTAATTTCAAACTCAGTTTTAAGATACATTTTCAACCAAATCTATATGAACTGGTACTTGAATTGTTTGATAGAGTTTAAATTTTCAGTTTCTGGTAAATATTACCGTTTTGGACCTGGTTGGTCAGTGGTACTCGGTGCCGAATGAGGTCATTTTTGGCATCCATAGATGTATGCAGAACAGCCATCATAAATCACAGGTTTCTTGACAGAATACTAATTATAAACATAAACAAAAAAAAATGAGAATGTATGTATTAAATTTGAACATGATACGACCGATATTTGATGTCGTCTTAGAGCAGCTGCGGGTGCTCGTTCAGTGAGCCATTTGTGCGACTTCCGGAGGGTTAAGGATCAAATTGAAGGAATCCTAGCGAAATGCAACAAATATAAAAAAATATTTATACCCTCTTATAAACTGAAATTCTTGGCTCTGCCTAAAGAATAAACTAATTATTTGACAAATATTAAGACCGGCAATGCTACATGTAGTGCCAATTTGGACTAAGTTGTTGTGCTTGTAGGAAGAAAACGGAGGACTCAGAACAAAATTCTGAAAATGACTTTGTAGCGCCTCCCTGGTTTTGTGCTAAACGAATTTCGCAGACTCGCAAACAAAGGGACATTAGAAATTATGACGAACAGTATTGCCTATCCCGAGATAATCTAGCGTTTCGTCGATTTGTTGCTATATGTGACACAAATGAGTGCGAATGAAACAAAAATAAACGTCAAACCGTTTTTTTCGCTTGCACTAATGCAAAATGAACATGCGCGTAATTCGGCGCACGGCTTGGTGGTGCATTGCTGAAATGTCTCGATGTAGATTTTAGAAAAGATTCGCAATATTAGATTTTCCAATGCATGAAATGTTTCGGGGGGTGTTGCCCCAAATCTTGAGGTGCACTAGTTAGGTAAAATTTTCACCAATATTTATAGGTTATAGGTTTTGTTGATTCGCATTATAAATTTGTGGTATATTCAAATAACTTTAAAGCAGCAAACAGAGTGTCAGTAATAAACATTGGTTACTTTCATTTAGATTGGTAAGAATATGTTAGCAATTTGTTGAATAGCGTAAAAGTTTCTTTGATTCAAAATGTAAATGTATCTCCATTTTTAAAATATTTAAATGACACTCAGTACAGCGTGATCCGCTGGTTGGTCATTATTTGATTGGACCACTTTTTAGTCGGAACATAGTGCGTTTGCACTACTAATGTCTGTCAGACGGCCCAACTAGCGAATCACGACTGTATAGTAGAGAAAGACGTAAGTCCTACGTCAAGACTGTTTCTTTAATATTTCACTTTTTAGCACTTCAATGGAAACCTACTTGACTTATTTTTTTATTTTTTCTAATTTTCAATCCCACTGGGTGGGGGTGGTTTTTTATTATTCAATACAAATTTTTCAAAAGCGCTAAAAAGTTGTTTGTAAACAAACTTATATTGCTCATTATTCCGCTGTAGAGTGACATTTCATGAAAATACAAGCTAATCCACGCCATTACCCTTCGCTCAACTAACTGCAAACGTTTTTTGTGTTGTAATTAAATAAAATTAACCCACTGCTGGTGGGATTAGGCCTTTGGACGTTGTAGAAAAACAACAAAACACGATTGTATATTTTACTATGTTTTAATTGCCGCAAGGTTCTACTGTTTCGATTTTGGTGATTATTTTGGGCAAATGTAAGCCCAAGACAAAAGCAATGAAATCGGCGTCGGCGGTAAAACATGATGATGAGTTATGTTCTATCAACGACCATGCGGTAGACTTGGGTGCAACGCCCAACTCCTACTTAGCAGAAAGCAAAGGATTCTTCACATTTCCTTTCGATCATGTTCATATGAGCCTGTCTAGTCCTAGTTTTCTGTTCTAAGTTTATAACTGCTTCACTCTAGAGTACCTATCCAACTTTCAATTTCATTTCCCTCGTTTCTCTTAGTCTTAAATTTACCAACAAAATTAATACACGATTGTACATTGTTACTACTACGAAAATTTCTTTGCAACAAACATTGAAAGTTGCAAATTTGTGGAAAGCAAATATTATTTTGAGTATGACAATGTAATTTAGTTACAAAATAATCTCTTTTTTTCAATTTTTTGAGATAATAAAAAACTTGTAAGTTGCTAACTGCTAGTACTGTAGTTGTGAAACTCAGTTGAAATCCTACTGGAAATTATAGTTATCAACAACAAAATTTAGCCCGTTAAATGTATAGTTCCTATATTCAACAAGCTAGATAAATGGCAAATCTTTTTTCAGAAATAAAACGCTAGCAGCATCTCATGCAGCAAAATAAAAGTTTATTCATAAACCTTATAAGCCCTACTGAAAAGTTAATATGGAACTGATAATACAAAACAACTAATGCTCCTGAAAACCGATCCTGACGTACTAGAGACAAACAGTAAACGTTATTTTTCTTTCTCTTTTCCGTAAAACAATATGCGGCCGACTCGACACTCAAGGGGCCATACACTAATTACGTAAGGGCATATGGGGGGAGAGGGAGTTTCAAAATATCTTACAAATTCTTATCTGAGGGGGAGGGAGGGTTTTTCTTACATAATATCATAAAACAAGTTTAAAAAATTAAATCCATAAGGAAAATATTCTTTTTAATAAGAAAAAGGAACTATTTTCATTTGTACCAAATAATCCTTGTATATCAAACAATATGAGTGATTTTTTGGCTCTTGGTTGTACATTGTTTTGTTCGGGAACTGGAGTCACAATATGCCTTACAAGTTAAGAAGTGTTGATACCCTTCGTGTTGTTAAAACGACTTTGTCCTTTTCAAACGTTCGATTCAAACCCGCAAGGTATCTGGAAAATGTTCTAACATGCGATTGTCAAAGATCTTGAATGTCGAATATTTCCAGAGTGTGAACTGTATTTTATTTCAAGAAACTTCGAAAATGGTTAACTCGGAGCTATGCGTACGATAAGCGTCACAGCTGGAACTCAGAATAAATTCATGCCAGAAGAGGTTATAAACTCTTTTAAATTCTACATCACAAGAAAATAGATTCAAAGGAAGTGGAGTATAGCACATAGATCTAAATACTGGTCGCAGTGGTTCGTCTCCAACAAAAAAGGAATATAGCAAAGCAGATCATGTGGACCAAATTGGAGTTACTGAATATCTGACAACAGTTATTTTTTCTACTGGGCGAGATTGGCATGCAATTGAAATTCTGCACATGATTACAGTTAAATTTTGTCATGAGTTTTCTTGTAATAATTCTATACATATCGTTTTCGCTATCTTATTATTTGATGAATTAACAATTTGATTTTTTAATTACGATAATCATGATAAGATCTTATGTAGGGGGAGGGGGAGTTCACCAAAATCTTACGAACTCTTATCTGGGGGGAGGGGGAGGTTGAAAAGCTCTAAAAAAGCCTTACGTAATTAGTGCACGGCCCCCAACTTCTCGACAAACATATGATTACGGCGTAAAAGCCAGCTGTCGAAATTCTCTTTCAAGAGAAATTCCGGGCAAACCCTTACTAGCCGAACACAGTTCACAGCACTAAATGGAACAGAAAACTTTTCTCTTTGGTTTACTACCAACATTTGTGATTGGCGAGTGACTGTTTTTCCGGAATTTTAATGCAAAGTGAATTTTGACAGTTGGCTTTTACGCCGTAATCATATGTTTGTCGAGACTTGTTTTTTGTTGAACAGTATTACCGTAAGTACTTTGTACAAACAACTAATTGTGGCTGTTTCATTTAACTTCCAAAAAACTGCACTCGTAGCGATACAGGCAGCCAAATATTAAGCTCCACTGTTGCTCGTAATAATTTTCATTAGCTCGATTCTGCGTCATCCGAATACGATGTTCGATGTTAAGGTATTGCCCGGCCTTCTGCGGATTTTGGTCGTTATAGGGATGCCATATTGTCTGATTGATTCTCGTATTGTTTGGTGTTGGATTGCTGCAAAAAAATAAATAAAAAAATGTATAGAAAATCATACAAAAGGCTGCCATTTTCAAATCTCACAGCTGGAATCAAATGAGGGCGATAAAATATTTGCATTCAATAAATAACATGCTCCGAGGCTTGGCTTCCCATTCACAACGATACATGGTCCTATGTATGTGATACTTTTCTTCGCTGCGGAAACGGAAGTTGCGCGAACGTTTGTCATTTTGGGGATACGTGTGGGAAAAAAACTTCAACGGAATGGCAAAAAAATAAACGGCGAATTTGTGTAATGGTTCGTAATAGAAGTGCCTTTCCGGGAGTGAAAGGGGATCGAGGAATAAGACATCTTCTCGGGAAATGCTGTTATATTTTGTCAAATGGATTTGTTGAATAATCATGCAATTGACTGTAAAAGCACGGCAATTGTAGAAATGTTTTCTATTGTGCGAAGAAAGGACGGACTTCGGAACTACTCTACATTGGCTTTCACCGTTTTCGATTGGCAAATGATGACTGTCTGTGGTTCTATGTCATTATGTTGATTGGGCATTGTATCATTATATTAGTCCTCACCATCGTGTCCTATTTAGGAGAAAATCAGATAAATACAAGAAATTAAATAAAGCTGTTATTTGAAAGTAATCTGATTAAGAAATTCCGTTAGAGTTTTCGGAAAAACATTTTTATTTTGTTTGCCAAACATTAATACTCTCTAAGGAATTCTGCAAGTCGATTCTTATGGTCGATGCTAATTTGTTAACTGGTTCAACTTGAATACAACAGATTGAACGCATTTTCACCATTTGATCTCCGTTGCCAGCAAGGAATTCTTCTCATTGCATGGTGTATTTATAAGTTAGTGCATATTTCACATACCAAATCGGAATCCCTAATATTGCAGCTATTCTTTGTCAGTAGAAGCTAAACATCGTTGACAGATAGGCGAAAATTGCTGCATTTGAACTCTATTACAAAATATTACGCTATTTGATCCACACAATGCGGATATGTATATGAAAACTACTATTTTTGTTGATTTCGCTCGTTGTATGTTTGTGAGATTGTTTCGTTCGCTTCTCTTAGCGCCGATTTCTTCAACTTCGCTTAGTGCTTAAGGAGGAGAGGGGGGGGGGGGGGGTAAAGGTTTCAACGCAAAACAAAACATTTTTTGCGATTTTTTTAGATGTTTGGGTGAAGCGAAGTGATCGACACTTTTGTACATTATGCTGCATCATTCCAATAACATTCTGTAACTTTTCCATGCCAAAATATCGACAAGTGACTCGGTGAAGAAGCTTTTTAGGGAACGTCTCTGAAAAAAAAACACGATTTGCGGTGTTAACTGTCATTCAAAAACTACTTAACCTATTTATTTCAAACTTTGCATACACCTTTTATTTAAAAAATACCCAAACCCTATGTTGAGTTTTTGAGATAATTTGTCAATTAAGGGGGCCCATAAAAAGCGGATTTTTTTTTTAAAATAGCATTTCCGCCATTTTATGAGTAAAAAACCACTTAATTGAAAAATTATCTCAAAAACTCAACGTAGAGCTTAGGTACTTTTTACATAAAATGTGTATGCAAAGTTTGAAATAAATCGGTTAAGTAGTTTTTGAATGGCTGTAACACCGCAAATCATGTTTTTTCAGAATCATTCTACAAAAAGCTTCGTCACCGAATCTCTTGTCAATATTTTTGCATGGAAAAATTGCAGAATGTTATTCGTTTTATTGTTTTTTTTTGAGCAGGGAAAAGTCCACAAGGTAGCAAGGTTTCATGCAAACCCTTTCTCCAGCGGGCATAGAACCTCGTCATCTTTTGTACCAATAGATTACAAACATCCAAATGATGCATTACACAGCTAACACTAACACTAAAATTTTGCTAACAACTAACACTAACACTAAAATTTTGCTACTGTATAACTAAAATAGGGAGAAAAGCTAGCTTGACAAGGAATTACAATCGATTGAAATAATGCAGTAGGGGAGCCCGGGGCTAGTTGGCGGTTGGGGTAAGTTGGCGGAACCCCCTTTTCTCCGTTTCTATTAGACACAACGCGCTGTCTCTCGTTGTGTAACTCAAGTAATGTGAAACGCATTATCCGATGTGTCTTTGTTGCGAAAAATTATGTTTTGTAGAAGCTGTGGTCGATATTGTGTTTTTGAGCATACTTTGTAAGTTTTCTTAATTTTAAACATTTTGTGTTATTTAAGGTGGTTTTCAGTCTATTACTCGAACGATTATATTTTTCGATAGTGCGTGAAAAGAGCTTTCAGCGTCCGTATAGATATTATACCTATTCATACCCAAAAGTAATTTTTTAAATCCTTTTTTATAAAATATGCGGTTAAGGTAAGTTGGCGGTAACGCACACGGGGCAAGTTGGCGGTACTATTTTTAGTGCAAAAATAGTCATCATATATTTTTATTTCTGGAATTCACCCCAAAGTAAGAGAAACTTTTTCTTGTGTCTCTCATCAATGCAGGGGACAATTATTTCAGCCAATCGCCTGAAGTATTTCGAAAATTTTGCTTTTGAATATGGAGTACGCATCGAAGTCAAAATGACGGGGTATTGAGACTGCAATATAATGAAAAGTGTCGAATACTATACAGTTTTATTGAAAAGACAATCGGCACATTTCATTTGGACCACTTATGTAATTGTATTTCCATTAGTTTGCTTATTTTCTGGCAGTCCGCCAACTTACCTCACACATACCGCCAACTTACCCCGTGGTTGGGGTAAGTTGGCGGCTTTTCGCGTAACATATTTTTGTCACTAGAAATCTCGACAAACATATGATTACGGCCTAAAAGCCAACTGTCACAATCCACTTTGAATGGAAATTCCGGACAAACCGTTACACGCCAATCGCCGATGTTGGTAGTAAACGAAAGAGAAAAGTTTTCTCTTTCATAAACTGTTGTAAACTTTGTTCGACTAGTAACGGTTTGTCTGGAATTTCCATTCAAAGTGGATTTTGACAGTTGGCTTTTAGGCCGTAATCATATGTTTGTCGAGAAATGAAGATAACGTATCAAACATTTTAATAAAATTCAGAGATGTTGCCAACAGTCTACCCTTTTATGCTACGTATTCTATTTTGCAATATCTACCAAAATCAAAGCAGTAAAAAATGAAAACTGAAAACACCGCCAACTAGCCCCGGTCTCCCCTATAATGTACAAAAGTTTCGATCAATTGGTTCCATTCAAATTTCTAAAAAAATCGTAAAAGGTATTTTTTATTACGCTGAAACCTTTATTCTTCCAAGGTTTAAGTTTAATAACGATCCGTAAAACCAGATAAGTTGTAACAGGTAGACGCATGATGGGATTTTTATATCCACATTAAGACCAGCTTAGTTCATGTGCGGCTAGATGACGCAATGTGCATTTTAATTATTTTGGTTGCACATATCGCGGCTCAAAAAGTGAAAAGCTCCATTAAAAGTAATGTCCTGATACTGCATTCGTTGTCGATTATCATACGTGACAATTGCAGGGTTATTGCGAAAATTCCACTATAAGAAACCTGCTTGGTTGAGGTTTGAGCATATTATTATTTAGGAAAAAATGGGGCAAACGCGCCTAAGGAAATAGGATAACAGCTTAGCTATAGAACATTAATTAGGAGAATTTAATAATTTATCATTCAACCAACATTTTCTCCTGTAATCGCAATCATAACCCTTTGCAAAAGGTTCAAAAACATTTCAAGTGTGCAATACTTCAAAATCATTATAAATTACACTTCGAAAAATGGTCAGGGCAAAACGCACTTTTGCGGGGGTAAACCAGGTAAACTTCACCACAACAAGGGGGCATAATTCACTACCACAACGGACCAGAAAGCTCGTTGGACAAACACGTAATTTTGTTTTTTGTCGGGATTTCACAAAAGTGTAGCTTTATATCGCTTTAGGTTATGCAATGCCAGTTCTTAACTTCACACCTAGAATAAAAATTTGAGCTGACCCATGTATATTTCAAAACTTTTTCAAAATGTGGAGAGGTCTATTATGCATTTATTAGGTTTCCAGAACAATTTTTCTGTTTTAGATTAGAAAGATGGGTAGGTAATGTCAGAGACATTACCGTAATGAAGCAGCATACACTTTAGGCTGTTAATTTTTACTAATTTCTGAAAGGTTTTATGTTATTTCGGTATATCTAAAGGAAATAGCGAAATAACGGTACAAGTATATCCGATTCTCTACTGTTGCTAAATGAATTGTTTCACTTTCATTAACGTTATTAACGGCACGTTTTCTCATATTGCTTTTTCACTAATGAATTTTTGTAGCGGTTACAGATTTCATGCACTTGTTCAATGTGAGCTACTCAGGAGAAAGAGAATTGAGGCAGGTTCATTTTGAAAATTATTATCAATCGCCAAACTTGTTGACATTTGCACCCAACGAAAGAAGAACTTTCAATACATTCTTTGATGAGTAAAGTTTGCTTATAACCTCTGTTAAAAACATCGAAATCTATAAATATAAGCTACTCATTCCACCGCTTGTCGGGATTTTAGATTTAATAGAAATTGAAACTATTTTAATTCAATAGTTCTGCTTGAAATCTGTATGTTTTGATTGTGATTGATAAAATTATTTTTGGTGACATAAATGATGGCGCCTCAAATATAAAATTAGTATAAATATAAAATTAGTATGTGTTATAAAATGCAGGGAAATCCTGGCCTAGCCCAGGGTTTCACCGTGAAAAAGAACACTTTTTGGCGAATTTTTTTAGAACTTTGCGTGAAGCGAATTGATCAAAACTTTTGTTCATTATAGTCTATCATTTCAATAACGACTTGGTGACGAAGATTTTATAAAACGTCTCTATAAAAACATGATTTGCGGTGTTACCTGCTATTCAAAAACTACTTAACCGATTTCTTTCAAACTTTGCATACTGATTCTATGTAAAAAATACATAACCCCTTCGTTGAGTTTTTGAGATATATTTTCAATTAAGGGGGTTTTTTACTCATTTTAAATAAAAATTTCTATTTGTCACGAAAAATTCCGCCTTTTATGAGTAAACACTCCCTTAAATGAAAAATTATCTCAAAAACTTACCGTAGGGGTAAGGCATTTTTAACAAAGAATGTGTATGCAAAGTTTGAAAGAAATCGGTTGAATAGTTTTTGAATGGACACTCGAGCATTTTTATAGAGGGCCGTCTTGGGGATATCTGATTTTTCCAGCATTTGTTGTCCTTTTCTTACACTTTAATTTGTTTACCGAGTGGTTTGCCCGTTTAAAAATTATCGGCATTGGAAAAAGAGCTATTTTCAATCAAGAAACGTAAATATGTCCATACATACTAGTGGTAGCAAGTTTCCGTCTTCGGCAAAGTAATGCAGTTTGACAGTCCAAACAATGTTCTAGAACATTTATATATTGGAAAAAACCTAGAAGAAAACTTGTGATGAAAAAACTGTTTTAAGAGGCCTTTCACAAGTAATGCCCCATATCTCAAACAGCTTAATAACCACAGAGTTCAGATCTTCAGATAAAATATTTGTAATAAGTTTCTCCACAACTTTGCTGAACTAAGTATTTAGGGGAGACTGAGGAGACTTGATCTCCTTTTTTATTTTTCAATCCTACTCCGTGGAATGATAAAAAAACTATGTATTTATTGTAGTTTTATATTGTTTCTAGGGTTGACTGATAATCATAAAAAAAATCATGGAAATATTATACTGGACATGAGCTATGAGCATTTTGGAAAACAACAAAAAAATGGAAAATTCTATGATTAGTGGAGACTCGATCCCTAATTTGGGGACACTTGATTATTTTTTGAAAACGTGTTTAAAAGAGCATGTGGGGTAATAAGCCTATTTTTACCCTGTTTCTATTATCATCCTACCAATCTGAAGCCTTTGGTTAGAACAGCGACTGCCATCTTTGCTCAACGCATTGGCTCAAATGGTGTTGCGATAATTGGGGTACTCGATTAGAGTTTTTGCTGCGCTCAAACAGAAGATTATCACCATTCTCAAGACAATTTTGTTATTATATTGGCTCTTAATAAGAGGCGAATGACCTTAAGGCTAAAACCTCCATAATCGAAATAAAAAATGGCTTCTAATAACAAAGCAAAGAAGCTGAAATAATAAAATTAATAATGAAATAATGTGGTGCCCTCCTTAGTAGCCCAAAAATAGGTACCTAACCTCATTCAATGTTATAAATGTATTGTGGTATTGAATAAATTGTTGTGATTAGATATTACTATTTTTGTTACTACATATTACCCATCTCTCACCTGATTTTTATTACGAATTCCCCAAATCTCTGTGCAATGATTTGAAAGCTGTTGTTATTATGGTTGAGGAACATCAAATGTGGGATGCATGGTTGATACGTATGCTGTGGTAAACATTTACAGTTAAGTTTTTGTATGATGAAGCGTTCATTTTTGAAAGTTTTTTTTTGTTATTTTATGGCAACAATGACTTCAATTGTTCTGGTGTGAATTTGGTTATTTTCAGTAGTGTGTATGAAGCATGGCGAAGGGGATCAAATCTCCACGAATTTGAAGGGATCAAGTGAACCCATAGCATCTATTTCAGCAAACATTAATGCAAATATAGTTGAACAAAAAAAAGTATAGTATGCAGTGGGTGACTTTATCAATTGTATAAAAGTTTGAAAATTTGGAAAATAAATCTTCTTCAGTTCTGTTGTTACTTTAGATCGGTAAAAATTCGGTAACACATGTCTAATTTATTTTTTTGTGTTAAAGAAACTTATGTTTAGATAAAACTACGCAACTTTCTAGTATATTCGATTAATGTATTCTGATCCGCCTTTGAGTTACAATGATGGGATCAAGTCTCCTCAGTCTCCCATATCTATCTGAATTATTGAAGAAAATAAATTTCGTAACTCACTACTAGGGAAATTAATCATCAATGCGATAAGATGGAAAGAAGGGGTGCTCTATTCTAAGAAACTTTCTCAAAGACATTACATTGCTAAAGTCAACAGTTTTGATGCAATCTAAAAAACCCTTTTTGCTCTTTGGGACCACTGTGCAGAGCCCGGATCCAGACCAGTGCCTGGATCTAACACATCCCCTTTTCCCCTTACCAGGTCCGGATCTGAACCAGGCTCAGACTTGGTGCTTAGATTCAGACAAGTGTCTGGATTCGCACCCTCGGTTCGGATTCGTGGATCCAAACCGTAGGTCCCGTACAGGGTGGGAAGCACTGTTCATTAGACCTCTCCACATTTTGAAAAAGTTTTGAAATATACATGGGTCAGCCCAGATTTTTGTTCTACGTGTGAATTTAAGAAGTTTCGCCAAAAATGACTTCATTTGGACATGATTTAGAGGTGTCTCCAATCAAAAATCGTGTTTTTGCTATGTTTCCATAGTAAGATCACTTATACTCTTATTTAATAGGCCCAACATGCCCACATATCATCAAATGTTGTTCCTTAGACATATCTTAACACGTTTTAACAGGTGAACATAGCTCTAATCGCAATAGAAAATTTGATAACTGGATTTTTGTATAGAAAAGTTTATTAAAACCAAGAAATACTACATGAACAGTGTTCATGTTTTGTACAGTCGCTACATGGCTGTAAACCGTGTTGAAGGTAGTTTTCCTTTAACCACAGCAAAAATCACAACTCATTGATAGGTTTTTTATACTCAACCTTGAATTAAATATACTTAAATTTAAGTAGAATCTACCTAATTTTGAGTATACCTCAAACAACTCAAAAGTACCTGATTCCACGGAAGACCTCGACTGAGTCAAATCTCTCGCTTTGTTGTTGACAACACTAATAAGTGCGAAAGCGATGCAAAATCAAAAGTACCTCAATTTAAGTTAAAAGAACTTATTTTGTGGGTTGTTTTATATTTCCGTGAGCGAAGTGCTACACACTTCCAGACAGGCGTTAATATTTAGTGTATAAGAATTGATGAAACATGAGTGCGACGCAGAGAGTATTTGAATGTGTTGTTATTGCCGTTTGTGGAATTTTCTATTGGGACCGTTTTAGTATTAAACGTCTTGCTATTAGAGCATTTTTTTATTACCGTAAAGGTATTACGGCCGAGTTTTGGGTGTACCTAAAAAGGCGATTTTCTTAGGTGTATCCGAATAGCCACGAGTTCTCCTAATATATTTTCCTTGATGGTTCATAGAATTTATTTACACAATAAACGCAATCAATTTATTACGATATATTATAGTTGAAATTAGAGCATGCCAGGTGCACAACAATTTGCAATGATTGCTTGGGGCTACATACTGAAAATTAAATGTTATAGTATGAATCAAAATAGTAGCCCAAATATTAACATTGACGTATTAAATTGACGAAAATGCAAAACTTGGCCGTTTTGTTTCAGCTATTTAAAAATTTGTTATAATTTCCCACTCTGTTGTGGGATTTATGCAGTGAAGACCCGTTTTCATCAGCCCCTTGGTAACAAAATGGGTCCATTGATAAAATCGGAACATATATTTTTCTTTCTTTTTAATAAACCTAAGCCTTTTGATTATTTAGTATAAATTACACTTGGGAATCTTCCAATTCAAAATATAAAAAAATGTTCTCATTTTTTGTATATTATGCATTTTTAAGAAAAGAAAAATATTTTCAAGAAAAGATTTACTCGGATATGACTTGGTTCGTCTGCTAGAGCCCATTAAACTTATTTTTATGTGAGGCTGACAAAATCCGGTCAAAAAGCTGACAAAATCGGGGGCCAATAAAAACGGGCTTTGACTGTAGGTTACTTTCTAATAAGAACTAATTCGATTGATAATTTAGGAAAGAGGGAAAAACATGACTCACGTGAAAACAAAGAATGTATGTGAATTTGGGAATGTTGCTATCTCTTCCACAAAGCGCGAATACGAAATAAGGGATTGCCAATGCGATGCATTGCGAACCAGTTACTAGCGGTCATCAAATATTGGTGAAACTAATTACCTAGACGAAATCGATTCAAATCAGATTGAAAAGGTACAATTTTCCCGCAGTATTGCATTGGAGTTGCAGTTGAATTTTAATGTAAAATGAATAAATTGCGTATGATTGATTACCGTTTTCGGGCGAGGCGAGAGTGGGGTCTGTATTTGTGTTTCAGATTGGGAAATCCCCTTTGAATAAATAAATCTATATGCAGATGAACGGGAACCATTCTAGAACAGCTCGAAAGATGTGAATAGCAAGCCCGTGTCATTTGCTGTGAAATATGACCGAATACATGATTTATGAGCAGACTTACCCGTATTTGATGAAATTCGTCCACAGGCGCACCATATGTCGATGCACTTTGAATGCTTTTTCGTACCCCCGGAATTCACTGGACGATCGATTCAGTGAAAGGATGTTTCGGTAATTGTACGGTGTGAAAATGTATCCAAGATCATCCCCATGCATGGCTCCAGGTATTTTGCTAAGTATTCTATTTCTATATGCTACATTCTTTGGATAACCAAATGGACCGTCAAACGAAAACCGATAACGATAGATAGGTGAGTTATAGTGCAAAGCTACATTTTTAATAAAATAGTTGATACCAAACAAGATTTCCCCAGTAGCCAACAACGTAGGTGTATGAAATGATCGATGACCGCGAGCCTGTGCGAGGAAATCTAAAATCTGTTCTCTAATAGTGGCATTCTTATTAGGACAGTTCGATTCAATTTCAAAGAAACTGTCATCACTGAAAAATGTTTGATGTTCTAGCTTCGTGTTTCCGACGAGGAGCGGCACATTGCTAACGGGTGACATCTTTTGAACCATGTCATATGGATTTTGTGGCGCATAGATTGGATCTTCACTGGGCATATAGCACCAATGTTGTAATAATCTGTCAACTGGTAGCATTGATTTGGCTGGACGAGCTTTCAGTTCCTCTTTGGTGGTGGCGTCTATTTGTTTGAGATACTCATTACTACACCGTTGAGGATCAAAATTATAAGCCCACGGTTGTGTCATAGTCCCACTCATCGCTATCGCACTTTGGAACAATCCTTTTGAAGCTTCCGTGTACATATGATACGTGACGGATGCAGCACCCGCGCTCCATCCGAGCAGCGTTACTCGGTTTGGATCTCCACCGAAGTTTTTGATGTTTCTGTTGATCCATCGTAAGGCCTCAGTTTGGTCCCTTAATCCTAAATTGGAATGGATATCCAAATCCACGATTCCGAGGAATCCAAGCGACGCAAGACGATAATTAAACGTAACTAGGATGATATGCTGCAAATACGAAACAGTACACCAGTGTTATTATGATTCAGATTACCTTCATGATACCTTGTCTAGTATTGGTTCCGGCCCAAAGATGTCAGTTTCGGAAGACCCTTCGATGAAGCTTCCTCCATGGATCCATACAAGCACTGGCATTAGAGCGCGAGATCTCACAGTTCCACGGACGTAAGTAGTGTATACATTCAAGTACAGACAGTCTTCGGTGCTTTTCAGGTTGAAGGTTTGTGTACAGGAGTTTTGCACGTGTTGAAACTCTGAAGAACCACCAAAATACAATCGGACTGGGTCCTGAAAGTACATATTTAAATAGTATTGAATTAAATGTCAAATATCGTTGTTTTTAGACTGCACAAATATTTATAATTTATATTACACGCCATCCTTTTCATTCTGTTTCATCAGAAAATCAAACCAAAAATCTACTCGCATCAAAGTTATAAACAAATAAAACAAAGTACAAATATAGGTCGCTTCGATATTGTACATTATGTGAAAAAAGGTATGAGTACACGACTCAATTATGGGGACATTGAAAAGCGTGCATCGTTGTTCGCAAATGAATTTTAACTTATCAATACAACCAATCATTTTAAGCGCTACACATTACTAAAAATACACTAATTCAACTAATTTATGTTCTGATATAGCGTAAAAAAATCCCCCATATTTGATTCGAAATAAAAATAAATGCATTGATTTTTCAATTAAGGGGGTGGCTTGCTTTACAAGTTCGAAAAAGTCGAATTTTGTTAATAGATAAACTATCTAAAAATATATCGCAACAATTTCCGAACTATATTCAGAGTATTTTTGAAGATATAGAGCGCAACGCATAGGTGCGCCACACAGGTATGCGAGTGCATGGACGAACATGGTCGCGGGCAATCCCACTTACAGGGTCAGGGAGTTTTCTTCACATTTCGCTTTTAAAATTCTTTCGAAGTTATGGACTGATAGGAACAAATTCGGGTTTGTTTTCTCCAGAATTGAATTCTCTTATTGGTGAACCCTTAATATTACTAAACACCAGTTTAAAAAGTTTTATAACGCGTTTTACAATTCTTATAAATGAATTGTATGGATTCGGCCAAGCTTTCACTGATCATTACTAATTTCGAAAATGAATTTTAATAGCTGAACGCATTTGATGGAATATAGACCACCGAGTTTACAACTTTAAAAATATTACGTATTCAAAATTGAGCGCGATGGTGATTTGAACCGTAAATTTATCCGAATGTTTACACAAGTTTTTTGAAAAAAAAGTTTTGTTTAGATATTTGATTTCTGCGTTATGAAAATACATCGTTTTTGACATTAAAAATGTCTTACTCCACTATCTGGGGCTAGGTGTCATTCTAAAATCTAAACTATCTCCCATGTAACGAAACTATGTAAGGTTTGCACGCTTATAACTCCGATATTACTAGATGGATTTTAATCATTCATACACCAACCGATTCAGAAACACCTAACTTAAATATTGGTAATAATTTAATATCTCCCCAATAAAAGTAGACTTTTGGAAATTGGTAAAATTAAAAAGTTCACAAAAAACGGGAAAAATACCATTCGTGAGGCAGATTTCTCAGACACAGCCGTCAAAAGAGGGCAGCTTAGTTGCTCAATGAAACACGAAAAGTCATAAATAGAAGCAACGCATGTCCGTTTAAATCAGTTGTTGCTCTTATCCCACACGAGCAACGTCGTCTCCGGGCGATGCAATAAGCGCTATCGATTTTCGGTAACGTTGGCATTTGCACATACTCGCACTTAAGTGACTAAACCATATACGGTTAGTTTATAAATAGAGGTGACGCGTACCCGTTTGAATCAGTTTTTGTTCTTATGTCGAACGGGTAAGATCATGGCTGCAGCGTCTGGGCACTACAATAAGCGGTAGACGCTATGCATTTTCGGCAGCGGTGGCCGTGTGCGGATTTGTCGGGTACCAGCATGGTGTCACAGAATGATTTGCAAAGTGGGTGGGCGGGGTGGTTTGGATTTAATTCAATACGGTGTGTGCTGCTTAAGAGTGTTGCGTTTGAAAAAAATATATTTATTTTTATGCATGCGTGTGCGTTGTAACTTGTTAATCCATGTTTACGGCGCTTTGTAGCTGCGTAGGGTAAAGAGCCAATTGGTTTTCATGTTTCATATTTCGGTTATATGTTTTTTATCAGTAAGGCATCTGACAACGTGCTTCTGTAGTTATTGCACTGTTCAGCAGCGTAGTATTTTATATAGGAGAGTACACTCAGGTTTTTACGCGGATTTTGAAATTTACGCGGTTTTCATTAACGCGTTTTTTTTAAATTTACGCGGTTTTCATTTACACGGCCTGTATCCCCTGCGTGAAAAATCTGAGTGTAATTGCATCGGAAACAATCACATTCCCAGCAGAACTTTTTGTTTTCTAATTTCAAACACTTTTGTTTCGTACTGCACACAACGGAAAATTTTAAAACAGAACTTACCGTCCCAGCAGCAGTTGAAGCGGGTGTTCTTTTTCGATTCAAATTCAAGCCATGTCTTGAGCGTTACTGGACTTAAAATTGTTTTCCCAGTTAAACCAGTCAGAATATCTGTCCTACCCTATGTATTTAAAACACAGTTCTAATTGCGTTTTAAGGTATACAACAAATACGGTTGTGTATACTAATTTAAATTTTAAAATAAATCTGTTCTAAATTATGAAACAAACCGCTGTACTGAACATATAATTATGTCAGTCCTATTACCACATAAAACACCTATATAACATAAAACGCTGCAGAATTGGTTTAATAATACAATGTTTACACTACAGAGTTATAACACGTTTTAATTATTAGCAACAAGAAAAATATCACCAAGATAGCATAAAAACCCGTTTTAACTGGTAGTGCGAACGTTGCATAACAATGTAATTTATCAAATAATTTCATTTTTCCACCACTAATCGATCAAGAAATACTTACACTTAAGATTGTTTACTTAAGTTCATTAGTACATTATTGAAAATTTAAATGGAAAATGAAATTTCATATTTTATGGAGAATCTGTATATTTCCGTTGGCGGGCGTGGGTTTCCTCATCACAGCTCTCAATATGGAACTTTTCTTTTGAATATATTTTCTGGACAGACCAGCCTATTTTCACTAGATGGATCAGCCAAATAATGCCAATCACCTAGTGAGATACTTGATTAATTAATAGATTACCGTTAAAAGACCTTCAATAAATTATGTTTTAATGGGGAGGGTATATAGCAAATTGTAACATATGAAAACAGGCGAGTGAACAAGAACGTGTGTCGATATGTGTGATAGATAAAAAAGCTATATTTTTAATGTCACCGTGGTCGTGTCCTGTACACAACCCTTTAATTTTTTTGTTTCGACTACAGCGGTTTTAACTTTATGGTCATATTGTTTTACTTTATGGTCATTCTTTTTTATCGGATTAGAAAAAAAATCCCTAACTCTATACGTGGGAGTTGATCACCGAATCCACGCGATATTTGCCAATTACGCCATGCCCGCCCCATCACTATCGTTCAATATAAGTAACAAAGGGAATTAATAACAAATTGAAATCAAGAATTCTTATAGTCACCATCGCAGGTCGATTCGCCATGAAAAACTTGATTGCATGACATGAAAAAACAGTAACCGATGCCACATCAAATTACCTTAACTGATTTTTGACGCACGACGCAATTCTTTGAAGACTTATATACAAAATTGGAATTCAAAAACTCGAAAAAAATTAATATATATTCTGAAAGTACATACTTTTGAAAATATCTGTGCGAAATTTCATCCAGATCGGAGTACTAGGTTTAAAATTACAGCCGTTTGCAGCGCGCTGGTTCTTCCACGAATGAAGACACCGAGTCGCTTGCATGAAAAAATTACAGAATATTATTGAAATGATGCAGTATAATGTACAAAAGTTTCGATCAATTCGCTTCACCCAAATTTCTAAAAAACATCGCAAAAGAAGTGTTTTTACGCTGAAACCTTTACCTCCCATTAACACAAAACTTTAAACGCATTTGTCTCGGAATTAAGTTTTTTGAAAAGTACTGTTGCGGTGAACGTGGTATCTTAAAAACTATTCATCCGATTTTCAATTTTTTTAATTATTTGTATTTTCATTCTCGTGTACTTGAACGGTTCCTTTTCCATTAAAAAAATTCGATTCTTTGCAATGAATTTTTGTTCAAAATTTTGAACATTATAAAACTCTATTTTTTGGTCAACATGTTTTTTTTCTAAGATTTTTTTAGGAAGCGGATCCGTTCAAGTACACCACAATACATTTTAGTTGAACGGTTCGGCTTGGAGAGTTCGGCTTCACCGCAAACCTCTGCCAAAAAACACGCTTCGGGGAATGGGCAATAACTCCGGCAACCTTTGCATATTTTTTCAAATTCAACTTGTTTTTTCTATCTTTGATAGTGCTACCAACGCTTTTTCCAAAAAATATTTGCATAAAACGCTTTTGAAAAATCATGAACTAGGCTCACTTTTTCGCCACAACTTTGTATATAATCCTTTAATCGAATGGGTATTTCAAACATCGACCTTATTTTCAGAAATCAACAATGGTTAAGGGAACCTGCGTTACTGGCAGCCAAAAATATTTAAGTCAATTTCATAAATAATTAAATTTAAAATTGTAGTAATGAAAATCCGATTACATATAAATCCATCTCTATTGAAAGATGAAAAAATCGTCAATTATCCTGTTGGTTTGTTAACATTACTCGATTTACTAGACTTTTCACCGCACGTGGTGCAACTGAAACATTGTGTGCCTTTCAATTCACTGCGCAACATTGACTCGATGAGTGTAGCGAAGCGCATCGGGTTACAGCTAGTTTAAAATATAAAATGCGCATCACAGCGAGTTTCAATTGCTACCTCAGATAGTTACCAAAAACACGAGTTTCCTATTCGCATCCTATGAGGTAGATTTTTTGTCATTCGTCATTGTTTACATGATTGTTCGGATCACAAGAAGCTCAATTTAAAAATCTGGATAAAAAGTAATACCGGAATTTATTGGAGACGGTGCCGAAAGTATTTTTAATAGAATAGAAACAGAGTTGTTGGCAGAAACTTCTTCCAATGATTTAAATTCGAATTTTATCTTCCGACAAAGTTACAGGCATGTTTCTGATTCTTACTATTGGTCATAATCTTATGTCTAAACTCAGCAATACCACAACGAAATTTCCTAATATTTGGTAGAATTGTTCATTTTGGAATAATGTTAGGCCCTTATTTTATATTTGTATTTGAAAAACCATACAATTTCACACAACAACTTTCAAAAACATTTACGTGGCAAAACCTACTATTTCGAAGATACAATTATAAAAATAAGACGTCATTGCTACGCAATATATGCAACAATAATTTCTTATTTTTTATGAATTATATCTCTTAAAAGGCTTAAATAGCCACTGTACCCTATCAAACAAAGTCTAAGAGATCGTATAACTTCTTACTTACGGGGTTAGCAACCTGCGGGTCTAACAATTTCTAAGAGATCATACAACTTTGCTTAGTGGAATTGCTGAACTTGCTAGCAGTAAACATGTTGCGTTTCTTCATACAGTTCGTCGAAAAAATTATGCAAATTTCGAACAGATTGTTCTGAATTTAAGAGAGCAAGTAGTTTTTAGTGCCCATGCTCTACGTACACTAAACATCTACCTCAAATCTCAGTTCTCCGATTGGTGGTTGAACGTAAGGTATTCCAAGGTACGCACAGTACAATCGTTCCGTGAAAGTTTTGTTCAAAAGACCTACACCAACACCGTTCTCAAATTTCACTACACAATTTGGTGGGTCGGCTCTCGCAAAATACAGTAGTGTTACTATCAACCCCACGATTGCAGTGGAGCACATTTTTGTTAGTTATTCACCACACTGTTGATCGGATGGTTCGGAAATTTTGCATCCAGTTTTGGCTATTCTGTCAATCCGGTCAGTGACGAAACCACAATCCAATCGTCGGTCCTGAACTGAATTCTTCTGGTTCGCTGTCTAGTGTGTCAGCTGTTGTTTTCGTTGCTGCTAATTGCTTCATTCATATGCATACGTTTTTGAGCCGTACTTGAGGTTAACGCATTTAATTGCACTCGATATGCACCTACCGTCTTATTACAATTTTCACGTGTGCACTTTTATTTCAATGGATAATGTTGATAATGGAAGAGTCAAAGCAAGAGAGATAGAGAGTACGCGGTGTTTGGATTGAACTCAGTGCATTTAGTTAGAACTAATTGGTGTCTGAATTTGATCGTGCGCTTTCTTCAAAGCGGTGGCAGTTGATTGGAAGGCACCCAAGCGAAAGACTCCTTTTATATTCCTGAATCGGTGCTAGCGAAGTGAAATAATATATTAGAGTATCATCGAATGTTAGAGGTCCCTTCGGGGCTAATTTGCTTGTTAGTGGCGCTTATTAGGATAGGTTTATTATAAATTCAGTAGGGTGATTAAACTTTCTAAATATTGGCAAATAAAACTGTGTTGTCTTTCTTACAAAACACTCTGCTACATTATGATCTTGTACACTTTCAGGGAATGAAAGATGAAAAATAAATAAAATAAACTCAAAAATCCTTATTAAATATAGTTGTGTTATATGGTAGAAATTTTGGCAAAAGAAGCAGGTCATTCCATACGAATGAGATTTACCTTGATCAGCGGCGTAGCCGGGGGGTTTGGGGGCTTAACCCCCAAACCAAAATTGAGTTGAAAAAAAATATTGGTAGTGACCAGTTTAATACAAAAAAATATTTTATTTTTAATATTTAAATAATAATTTTGGAAGTACTACGTTGGGATGCATATGAAAAACGGAATGCGGAGATGGCGTATGAACAACGAATTGCAACAGTAGCTTGGAGAACCACCCATTGTTCGCTCAGCGAAATTTTGGGCGGCTGCATGTTTTCAGAATAGTGAACAACTCGGTTAAATGGTTCTAGAAAGTAATGGTTCTCAACACATTGCATTCAAAATCACTAAGCATGCGTTGATCTCCCGGTTTCTTGACCGCCAACAATCCGCCCTAATTGTGTGGGTATTAACCAACTCGATATCATCGCCATCGTTTCAACCGACAGTCGGATGTACGTTCCCAGCATCGTCTCAAGATTGTGTGCTACAATATGGACGTTACCGGCGATGCCAAAAAAACGAGTAGACTTCCGGAATACCGTGTCAATCCTAGCTCTTATTATCACACTTTACCGTAGCCCTTTCCGAGTTGCAAAGGGACTCGAGAGTATTTCCAATACTCATCACATATCACTCGATCTATTTTCGCTTCTTCGGAAATCAGTATTTGGGCATTATATGCGAGTTTTCTCAACGAACTCGCTTGCTGACGGTGATTGGCGGCGACAAGGAATTTGGGAGAACACCTTCAGCAATATGATTGCTCGATAACTATTTGCAGCAATCCCGCTTAACACCCTTTTCAAAGATGGGACATACTACTTCCTCTAACCAATCTTCCGGTAAAATCAGTTTCTCCCAGATCATTAAAACCACCCAGTGGAGTGCTCTAAACAACGCCTCTCTTTCGTGTTTCAGTAGCTCACATGGCAGTTGATCATTTCCAACACCGTTCACCTCATGAATCTTCGGTAGATCTTGCGCTGGGAATCTGTCGTCGGTTGCGCATGTCCCCACACTGATTCTTTTTATACTCTCGTCGTCTACTGCTATTTCGATGTTCGTCATAATACACTTATCGATCAGTTCACACTCGCTCGTGAGAAGGTATCCATTAGTTTCTTTTCATATGTCAGCTTGTGACCTTTGCTTGAGCGATTTACCTACTCGTACAATTTTCATAACTCTGTACAGATGCTCCATCGCCTCGGTATCCCGATCTTCCTGTAGGCGATTTCGAATTTATATTCACACTGTGGAAGGTGCGTATTTTGTATTGGCTTTTTGATCCATCTGAGAAAAAAATCTGTTGAAAACATGGCAATTTCCCTATCATGAACGCTAAAGAACGAGTCAAAAATAAACAAACTGCAACATGATTATGTTTTGTGAAGTCAGAAATTGCAATAAAACTAGTAAACTGCAAATTGTCCGATTCTTCGCCTTTAAAATACATAGCAGCTTTTTATGTTTATGTTTATGTTTATGTTTATGTTTATGTTTATGTTTATGTTTATGTTTATGTTTATGTTTATGTTTATGTTTATGTTTATGTTTATGTTTATGTTTATGTTTATGTTTATGTTTATGTTTATGTTTATGTTTATGTTTATGTTTATGTTTATGTTTATGTTTATGTTTATGTTTATGTTTATGTTTATGTTTATGTTTATGTTTATGTTTATGTTTATGTTTATGTTTATGTTTATGTTTATGTTTATGTTTATGTTTATGTTTATGTTTATGTTTATGTTTATGTTTATGTTTATGTTTATGTTTATGTTTATGTTTATGTTTATGTTTATGTTTATGTTTATGTTTATGTTTATGTTTATGTTTATGTTTATGTTTATGTTTATGTTTATGTTTATGTTTATGTTTATGTTTATGTTTATGTTTATGTTTATGTTTATGTTTATGTTTATGTTTATGTTTATGTTTATGTTTATGTTTATGTTTATGTTTATGTTTATGTTTATGTTTATGTTTATGTTTATGTTTATGTTTATGTTTATGTTTATGTTTATGTTTATGTTTATGTTTATGTTTATGTTTATGTTTATGTTTATGTTTATGTTTATGTTTATGTTTATGTTTATGTTTATGTTTATGTTTATGTTTATGTTTATGTTTATGTTTATGTTTATGTTTATGTTTATGTTTATGTTTATGTTTATGTTTATGTTTATGTTTATGTTTATGTTTATGTTTATGTTTATGTTTATGTTTATGTTTATGTTTATGTTTATGTTTATGTTTATGTTTATGTTTATGTTTATGTTTATGTTTATGTTTATGTTTATGTTTATGTTTATGTTTATGTTTATGTTTATGTTTATGTTTATGTTTATGTTTATGTTTATGTTTATGTTTATGTTTATGTTTATGTTTATGTTTATGTTTATGTTTATGTTTATGTTTATGTTTATGTTTATGTTTATGTTTATGTTTATGTTTATGTTTATGTTTATGTTTATGTTTATGTTTATGTTTATGTTTATGTTTATGTTTATGTTTATGTTTATGTTTATGTTTATGTTTATGTTTATGTTTATGTTTATGTTTATGTTTATGTTTATGTTTATGTTTATGTTTATGTTTATGTTTATGTTTATGTTTATGTTTATGTTTATGTTTATGTTTATGTTTATGTTTATGTTTATGTTTATGTTTATGTTTATGTTTATGTTTATGTTTATGTTTATGTTTATGTTTATGTTTATGTTTATGTTTATGTTTATGTTTATGTTTATGTTTATGTTTATGTTTATGTTTATGTTTATGTTTATGTTTATGTTTATGTTTATGTTTATGTTTATGTTTATGTTTATGTTTATGTTTATGTTTATGTTTATGTTTATGTTTATGTTTATGTTTATGTTTATGTTTATGTTTATGTTTATGTTTATGTTTATGTTTATGTTTATGTTTATGTTTATGTTTATGTTTATGTTTATGTTTATGTTTATGTTTATGTTTATGTTTATGTTTATGTTTATGTTTATGTTTATGTTTATGTTTATGTTTATGTTTATGTTTATGTTTATGTTTATGTTTATGTTTATGTTTATGTTTATGTTTATGTTTATGTTTATGTTTATGTTTATGTTTATGTTTATGTTTATGTTTATGTTTATGTTTATGTTTATGTTTATGTTTATGTTTATGTTTATGTTTATGTTTATGTTTATGTTTATGTTTATGTTTATGTTTATGTTTATGTTTATGTTTATGTTTATGTTTATGTTTATGTTTATGTTTATGTTTATGTTTATGTTTATGTTTATGTTTATGTTTATGTTTATGTTTATGTTTATGTTTATGTTTATGTTTATGTTTATGTTTATGTTTATGTTTATGTTTATGTTTATGTTTATGTTTATGTTTATGTTTATGTTTATGTTTATGTTTATGTTTATGTTTATGTTTATGTTTATGTTTATGTTTATGTTTATGTTTATGTTTATGTTTATGTTTATGTTTATGTTTATGTTTATGTTTATGTTTATGTTTATGTTTATGTTTATGTTTATGTTTATGTTTATGTTTATGTTTATGTTTATGTTTATGTTTATGTTTATGTTTATGTTTATGTTTATGTTTATGTTTATGTTTATGTTTATGTTTATGTTTATGTTTATGTTTATGTTTATGTTTATGTTTATGTTTATGTTTATGTTTATGTTTATGTTTATGTTTATGTTTATGTTTATGTTTATGTTTATGTTTATGTTTATGTTTATGTTTATGTTTATGTTTATGTTTATGTTTATGTTTATGTTTATGTTTATGTTTATGTTTATGTTTATGTTTATGTTTATGTTTATGTTTATGTTTATGTTTATGTTTATGTTTATGTTTATGTTTATGTTTATGTTTATGTTTATGTTTATGTTTATGTTTATGTTTATGTTTATGTTTATGTTTATGTTTATGTTTATGTTTATGTTTATGTTTATGTTTATGTTTATGTTTATGTTTATGTTTATGTTTATGTTTATGTTTATGTTTATGTTTATGTTTATGTTTATGTTTATGTTTATGTTTATGTTTATGTTTATGTTTATGTTTATGTTTATGTTTATGTTTATGTTTATGTTTATGTTTATGTTTATGTTTATGTTTATGTTTATGTTTATGTTTATGTTTATGTTTATGTTTATGTTTATGTTTATGTTTATGTTTATGTTTATGTTTATGTTTATGTTTATGTTTATGTTTATGTTTATGTTTATGTTTATGTTTATGTTTATGTTTATGTTTATGTTTATGTTTATGTTTATGTTTATGTTTATGTTTATGTTTATGTTTATGTTTATGTTTATGTTTATGTTTATGTTTATGTTTATGTTTATGTTTATGTTTATGTTTATGTTTATGTTTATGTTTATGTTTATGTTTATGTTTATGTTTATGTTTATGTTTATGTTTATGTTTATGTTTATGTTTATGTTTATGTTTATGTTTATGTTTATGTTTATGTTTATGTTTATGTTTATGTTTATGTTTATGTTTATGTTTATGTTTATGTTTATGTTTATGTTTATGTTTATGTTTATGTTTATGTTTATGTTTATGTTTATGTTTATGTTTATGTTTATGTTTATGTTTATGTTTATGTTTATGTTTATGTTTATGTTTATGTTTATGTTTATGTTTATGTTTATGTTTATGTTTATGTTTATGTTTATGTTTATGTTTATGTTTATGTTTATGTTTATGTTTATGTTTATGTTTATGTTTATGTTTATGTTTATGTTTATGTTTATGTTTATGTTTATGTTTATGTTTATGTTTATGTTTATGTTTATGTTTATGTTTATGTTTATGTTTATGTTTATGTTTATGTTTATGTTTATGTTTATGTTTATGTTTATGTTTATGTTTATGTTTATGTTTATGTTTATGTTTATGTTTATGTTTATGTTTATGTTTATGTTTATGTTTATGTTTATGTTTATGTTTATGTTTATGTTTATGTTTATGTTTATGTTTATGTTTATGTTTATGTTTATGTTTATGTTTATGTTTATGTTTATGTTTATGTTTATGTTTATGTTTATGTTTATGTTTATGTTTATGTTTATGTTTATGTTTATGTTTATGTTTATGTTTATGTTTATGTTTATGTTTATGTTTATGTTTATGTTTATGTTTATGTTTATGTTTATGTTTATGTTTATGTTTATGTTTATGTTTATGTTTATGTTTATGTTTATGTTTATGTTTATGTTTATGTTTATGTTTATGTTTATGTTTATGTTTATGTTTATGTTTATGTTTATGTTTATGTTTATGTTTATGTTTATGTTTATGTTTATGTTTATGTTTATGTTTATGTTTATGTTTATGTTTATGTTTATGTTTATGTTTATGTTTATGTTTATGTTTATGTTTATGTTTATGTTTATGTTTATGTTTATGTTTATGTTTATGTTTATGTTTATGTTTATGTTTATGTTTATGTTTATGTTTATGTTTATGTTTATGTTTATGTTTATGTTTATGTTTATGTTTATGTTTATGTTTATGTTTATGTTTATGTTTATGTTTATGTTTATGTTTATGTTTATGTTTATGTTTATGTTTATGTTTATGTTTATGTTTATGTTTATGTTTATGTTTATGTTTATGTTTATGTTTATGTTTATGTTTATGTTTATGTTTATGTTTATGTTTATGTTTATGTTTATGTTTATGTTTATGTTTATGTTTATGTTTATGTTTATGTTTATGTTTATGTTTATGTTTATGTTTATGTTTATGTTTATGTTTATGTTTATGTTTATGTTTATGTTTATGTTTATGTTTATGTTTATGTTTATGTTTATGTTTATGTTTATGTTTATGTTTATGTTTATGTTTATGTTTATGTTTATGTTTATGTTTATGTTTATGTTTATGTTTATGTTTATGTTTATGTTTATGTTTATGTTTATGTTTATGTTTATGTTTATGTTTATGTTTATGTTTATGTTTATGTTTATGTTTATGTTTATGTTTATGTTTATGTTTATGTTTATGTTTATGTTTATGTTTATGTTTATGTTTATGTTTATGTTTATGTTTATGTTTATGTTTATGTTTATGTTTATGTTTATGTTTATGTTTATGTTTATGTTTATGTTTATGTTTATGTTTATGTTTATGTTTATGTTTATGTTTATGTTTATGTTTATGTTTATGTTTATGTTTATGTTTATGTTTATGTTTATGTTTATGTTTATGTTTATGTTTATGTTTATGTTTATGTTTATGTTTATGTTTATGTTTATGTTTATGTTTATGTTTATGTTTATGTTTATGTTTATGTTTATGTTTATGTTTATGTTTATGTTTATGTTTATGTTTATGTTTATGTTTATGTTTATGTTTATGTTTATGTTTATGTTTATGTTTATGTTTATGTTTATGTTTATGTTTATGTTTATGTTTATGTTTATGTTTATGTTTATGTTTATGTTTATGTTTATGTTTATGTTTATGTTTATGTTTATGTTTATGTTTATGTTTATGTTTATGTTTATGTTTATGTTTATGTTTATGTTTATGTTTATGTTTATGTTTATGTTTATGTTTATGTTTATGTTTATGTTTATGTTTATGTTTATGTTTATGTTTATGTTTATGTTTATGTTTATGTTTATGTTTATGTTTATGTTTATGTTTATGTTTATGTTTATGTTTATGTTTATGTTTATGTTTATGTTTATGTTTATGTTTATGTTTATGTTTATGTTTATGTTTATGTTTATGTTTATGTTTATGTTTATGTTTATGTTT
The DNA here is from genome assembly GCF_030247195.1 of Topomyia yanbarensis. Classification (NCBI taxonomy): domain Eukaryota; kingdom Metazoa; phylum Arthropoda; class Insecta; order Diptera; family Culicidae; genus Topomyia; species Topomyia yanbarensis. The sequence continues at coordinate 156,578,406 of NC_080672.1, forward strand.
ATGTTTATGTTTATGTTTATGTTTATGTTTATGTTTATGTTTATGTTTATGTTTATGTTTATGTTTATGTTTATGTTTATGTTTATGTTTATGTTTATGTTTATGTTTATGTTTATGTTTATGTTTATGTTTATGTTTATGTTTATGTTTATGTTTATGTTTATGTTTATGTTTATGTTTATGTTTATGTTTATGTTTATGTTTATGTTTATGTTTATGTTTATGTTTATGTTTATGTTTATGTTTATGTTTATGTTTATGTTTATGTTTATGTTTATGTTTATGTTTATGTTTATGTTTATGTTTATGTTTATGTTTATGTTTATGTTTATGTTTATGTTTATGTTTATGTTTATGTTTATGTTTATGTTTATGTTTATGTTTATGTTTATGTTTATGTTTATGTTTATGTTTATGTTTATGTTTATGTTTATGTTTATGTTTATGTTTATGTTTATGTTTATGTTTATGTTTATGTTTATGTTTATGTTTATGTTTATGTTTATGTTTATGTTTATGTTTATGTTTATGTTTATGTTTATGTTTATGTTTATGTTTATGTTTATGTTTATGTTTATGTTTATGTTTATGTTTATGTTTATGTTTATGTTTATGTTTATGTTTATGTTTATGTTTATGTTTATGTTTATGTTTATGTTTATGTTTATGTTTATGTTTATGTTTATGTTTATGTTTATGTTTATGTTTATGTTTATGTTTATGTTTATGTTTATGTTTATGTTTATGTTTATGTTTATGTTTATGTTTATGTTTATGTTTATGTTTATGTTTATGTTTATGTTTATGTTTATGTTTATGTTTATGTTTATGTTTATGTTTATGTTTATGTTTATGTTTATGTTTATGTTTATGTTTATGTTTATGTTTATGTTTATGTTTATGTTTATGTTTATGTTTATGTTTATGTTTATGTTTATGTTTATGTTTATGTTTATGTTTATGTTTATGTTTATGTTTATGTTTATGTTTATGTTTATGTTTATGTTTATGTTTATGTTTATGTTTATGTTTATGTTTATGTTTATGTTTATGTTTATGTTTATGTTTATGTTTATGTTTATGTTTATGTTTATGTTTATGTTTATGTTTATGTTTATGTTTATGTTTATGTTTATGTTTATGTTTATGTTTATGTTTATGTTTATGTTTATGTTTATGTTTATGTTTATGTTTATGTTTATGTTTATGTTTATGTTTATGTTTATGTTTATGTTTATGTTTATGTTTATGTTTATGTTTATGTTTATGTTTATGTTTATGTTTATGTTTATGTTTATGTTTATGTTTATGTTTATGTTTATGTTTATGTTTATGTTTATGTTTATGTTTATGTTTATGTTTATGTTTATGTTTATGTTTATGTTTATGTTTATGTTTATGTTTATGTTTATGTTTATGTTTATGTTTATGTTTATGTTTATGTTTATGTTTATGTTTATGTTTATGTTTATGTTTATGTTTATGTTTATGTTTATGTTTATGTTTATGTTTATGTTTATGTTTATGTTTATGTTTATGTTTATGTTTATGTTTATGTTTATGTTTATGTTTATGTTTATGTTTATGTTTATGTTTATGTTTATGTTTATGTTTATGTTTATGTTTATGTTTATGTTTATGTTTATGTTTATGTTTATGTTTATGTTTATGTTTATGTTTATGTTTATGTTTATGTTTATGTTTATGTTTATGTTTATGTTTATGTTTATGTTTATGTTTATGTTTATGTTTATGTTTATGTTTATGTTTATGTTTATGTTTATGTTTATGTTTATGTTTATGTTTATGTTTATGTTTATGTTTATGTTTATGTTTATGTTTATGTTTATGTTTATGTTTATGTTTATGTTTATGTTTATGTTTATGTTTATGTTTATGTTTATGTTTATGTTTATGTTTATGTTTATGTTTATGTTTATGTTTATGTTTATGTTTATGTTTATGTTTATGTTTATGTTTATGTTTATGTTTATGTTTATGTTTATGTTTATGTTTATGTTTATGTTTATGTTTATGTTTATGTTTATGTTTATGTTTATGTTTATGTTTATGTTTATGTTTATGTTTATGTTTATGTTTATGTTTATGTTTATGTTTATGTTTATGTTTATGTTTATGTTTATGTTTATGTTTATGTTTATGTTTATGTTTATGTTTATGTTTATGTTTATGTTTATGTTTATGTTTATGTTTATGTTTATGTTTATGTTTATGTTTATGTTTATGTTTATGTTTATGTTTATGTTTATGTTTATGTTTATGTTTATGTTTATGTTTATGTTTATGTTTATGTTTATGTTTATGTTTATGTTTATGTTTATGTTTATGTTTATGTTTATGTTTATGTTTATGTTTATGTTTATGTTTATGTTTATGTTTATGTTTATGTTTATGTTTATGTTTATGTTTATGTTTATGTTTATGTTTATGTTTATGTTTATGTTTATGTTTATGTTTATGTTTATGTTTATGTTTATGTTTATGTTTATGTTTATGTTTATGTTTATGTTTATGTTTATGTTTATGTTTATGTTTATGTTTATGTTTATGTTTATGTTTATGTTTATGTTTATGTTTATGTTTATGTTTATGTTTATGTTTATGTTTATGTTTATGTTTATGTTTATGTTTATGTTTATGTTTATGTTTATGTTTATGTTTATGTTTATGTTTATGTTTATGTTTATGTTTATGTTTATGTTTATGTTTATGTTTATGTTTATGTTTATGTTTATGTTTATGTTTATGTTTATGTTTATGTTTATGTTTATGTTTATGTTTATGTTTATGTTTATGTTTATGTTTATGTTTATGTTTATGTTTATGTTTATGTTTATGTTTATGTTTATGTTTATGTTTATGTTTATGTTTATGTTTATGTTTATGTTTATGTTTATGTTTATGTTTATGTTTATGTTTATGTTTATGTTTATGTTTATGTTTATGTTTATGTTTATGTTTATGTTTATGTTTATGTTTATGTTTATGTTTATGTTTATGTTTATGTTTATGTTTATGTTTATGTTTATGTTTATGTTTATGTTTATGTTTATGTTTATGTTTATGTTTATGTTTATGTTTATGTTTATGTTTATGTTTATGTTTATGTTTATGTTTATGTTTATGTTTATGTTTATGTTTATGTTTATGTTTATGTTTATGTTTATGTTTATGTTTATGTTTATGTTTATGTTTATGTTTATGTTTATGTTTATGTTTATGTTTATGTTTATGTTTATGTTTATGTTTATGTTTATGTTTATGTTTATGTTTATGTTTATGTTTATGTTTATGTTTATGTTTATGTTTATGTTTATGTTTATGTTTATGTTTATGTTTATGTTTATGTTTATGTTTATGTTTATGTTTATGTTTATGTTTATGTTTATGTTTATGTTTATGTTTATGTTTATGTTTATGTTTATGTTTATGTTTATGTTTATGTTTATGTTTATGTTTATGTTTATGTTTATGTTTATGTTTATGTTTATGTTTATGTTTATGTTTATGTTTATGTTTATGTTTATGTTTATGTTTATGTTTATGTTTATGTTTATGTTTATGTTTATGTTTATGTTTATGTTTATGTTTATGTTTATGTTTATGTTTATGTTTATGTTTATGTTTATGTTTATGTTTATGTTTATGTTTATGTTTATGTTTATGTTTATGTTTATGTTTATGTTTATGTTTATGTTTATGTTTATGTTTATGTTTATGTTTATGTTTATGTTTATGTTTATGTTTATGTTTATGTTTATGTTTATGTTTATGTTTATGTTTATGTTTATGTTTATGTTTATGTTTATGTTTATGTTTATGTTTATGTTTATGTTTATGTTTATGTTTATGTTTATGTTTATGTTTATGTTTATGTTTATGTTTATGTTTATGTTTATGTTTATGTTTATGTTTATGTTTATGTTTATGTTTATGTTTATGTTTATGTTTATGTTTATGTTTATGTTTATGTTTATGTTTATGTTTATGTTTATGTTTATGTTTATGTTTATGTTTATGTTTATGTTTATGTTTATGTTTATGTTTATGTTTATGTTTATGTTTATGTTTATGTTTATGTTTATGTTTATGTTTATGTTTATGTTTATGTTTATGTTTATGTTTATGTTTATGTTTATGTTTATGTTTATGTTTATGTTTATGTTTATGTTTATGTTTATGTTTATGTTTATGTTTATGTTTATGTTTATGTTTATGTTTATGTTTATGTTTATGTTTATGTTTATGTTTATGTTTATGTTTATGTTTATGTTTATGTTTATGTTTATGTTTATGTTTATGTTTATGTTTATGTTTATGTTTATGTTTATGTTTATGTTTATGTTTATGTTTATGTTTATGTTTATGTTTATGTTTATGTTTATGTTTATGTTTATGTTTATGTTTATGTTTATGTTTATGTTTATGTTTATGTTTATGTTTATGTTTATGTTTATGTTTATGTTTATGTTTATGTTTATGTTTATGTTTATGTTTATGTTTATGTTTATGTTTATGTTTATGTTTATGTTTATGTTTATGTTTATGTTTATGTTTATGTTTATGTTTATGTTTATGTTTATGTTTATGTTTATGTTTATGTTTATGTTTATGTTTATGTTTATGTTTATGTTTATGTTTATGTTTATGTTTATGTTTATGTTTATGTTTATGTTTATGTTTATGTTTATGTTTATGTTTATGTTTATGTTTATGTTTATGTTTATGTTTATGTTTATGTTTATGTTTATGTTTATGTTTATGTTTATGTTTATGTTTATGTTTATGTTTATGTTTATGTTTATGTTTATGTTTATGTTTATGTTTATGTTTATGTTTATGTTTATGTTTATGTTTATGTTTATGTTTATGTTTATGTTTATGTTTATGTTTATGTTTATGTTTATGTTTATGTTTATGTTTATGTTTATGTTTATGTTTATGTTTATGTTTATGTTTATGTTTATGTTTATGTTTATGTTTATGTTTATGTTTATGTTTATGTTTATGTTTATGTTTATGTTTATGTTTATGTTTATGTTTATGTTTATGTTTATGTTTATGTTTATGTTTATGTTTATGTTTATGTTTATGTTTATGTTTATGTTTATGTTTATGTTTATGTTTATGTTTATGTTTATGTTTATGTTTATGTTTATGTTTATGTTTATGTTTATGTTTATGTTTATGTTTATGTTTATGTTTATGTTTATGTTTATGTTTATGTTTATGTTTATGTTTATGTTTATGTTTATGTTTATGTTTATGTTTATGTTTATGTTTATGTTTATGTTTATGTTTATGTTTATGTTTATGTTTATGTTTATGTTTATGTTTATGTTTATGTTTATGTTTATGTTTATGTTTATGTTTATGTTTATGTTTATGTTTATGTTTATGTTTATGTTTATGTTTATGTTTATGTTTATGTTTATGTTTATGTTTATGTTTATGTTTATGTTTATGTTTATGTTTATGTTTATGTTTATGTTTATGTTTATGTTTATGTTTATGTTTATGTTTATGTTTATGTTTATGTTTATGTTTATGTTTATGTTTATGTTTATGTTTATGTTTATGTTTATGTTTATGTTTATGTTTATGTTTATGTTTATGTTTATGTTTATGTTTATGTTTATGTTTATGTTTATGTTTATGTTTATGTTTATGTTTATGTTTATGTTTATGTTTATGTTTATGTTTATGTTTATGTTTATGTTTATGTTTATGTTTATGTTTATGTTTATGTTTATGTTTATGTTTATGTTTATGTTTATGTTTATGTTTATGTTTATGTTTATGTTTATGTTTATGTTTATGTTTATGTTTATGTTTATGTTTATGTTTATGTTTATGTTTATGTTTATGTTTATGTTTATGTTTATGTTTATGTTTATGTTTATGTTTATGTTTATGTTTATGTTTATGTTTATGTTTATGTTTATGTTTATGTTTATGTTTATGTTTATGTTTATGTTTATGTTTATGTTTATGTTTATGTTTATGTTTATGTTTATGTTTATGTTTATGTTTATGTTTATGTTTATGTTTATGTTTATGTTTATGTTTATGTTTATGTTTATGTTTATGTTTATGTTTATGTTTATGTTTATGTTTATGTTTATGTTTATGTTTATGTTTATGTTTATGTTTATGTTTATGTTTATGTTTATGTTTATGTTTATGTTTATGTTTATGTTTATGTTTATGTTTATGTTTATGTTTATGTTTATGTTTATGTTTATGTTTATGTTTATGTTTATGTTTATGTTTATGTTTATGTTTATGTTTATGTTTATGTTTATGTTTATGTTTATGTTTATGTTTATGTTTATGTTTATGTTTATGTTTATGTTTATGTTTATGTTTATGTTTATGTTTATGTTTATGTTTATGTTTATGTTTATGTTTATGTTTATGTTTATGTTTATGTTTATGTTTATGTTTATGTTTATGTTTATGTTTATGTTTATGTTTATGTTTATGTTTATGTTTATGTTTATGTTTATGTTTATGTTTATGTTTATGTTTATGTTTATGTTTATGTTTATGTTTATGTTTATGTTTATGTTTATGTTTATGTTTATGTTTATGTTTATGTTTATGTTTATGTTTATGTTTATGTTTATGTTTATGTTTATGTTTATGTTTATGTTTATGTTTATGTTTATGTTTATGTTTATGTTTATGTTTATGTTTATGTTTATGTTTATGTTTATGTTTATGTTTATGTTTATGTTTATGTTTATGTTTATGTTTATGTTTATGTTTATGTTTATGTTTATGTTTATGTTTATGTTTATGTTTATGTTTATGTTTATGTTTATGTTTATGTTTATGTTTATGTTTATGTTTATGTTTATGTTTATGTTTATGTTTATGTTTATGTTTATGTTTATGTTTATGTTTATGTTTATGTTTATGTTTATGTTTATGTTTATGTTTATGTTTATGTTTATGTTTATGTTTATGTTTATGTTTATGTTTATGTTTATGTTTATGTTTATGTTTATGTTTATGTTTATGTTTATGTTTATGTTTATGTTTATGTTTATGTTTATGTTTATGTTTATGTTTATGTTTATGTTTATGTTTATGTTTATGTTTATGTTTATGTTTATGTTTATGTTTATGTTTATGTTTATGTTTATGTTTATGTTTATGTTTATGTTTATGTTTATGTTTATGTTTATGTTTATGTTTATGTTTATGTTTATGTTTATGTTTATGTTTATGTTTATGTTTATGTTTATGTTTATGTTTATGTTTATGTTTATGTTTATGTTTATGTTTATGTTTATGTTTATGTTTATGTTTATGTTTATGTTTATGTTTATGTTTATGTTTATGTTTATGTTTATGTTTATGTTTATGTTTATGTTTATGTTTATGTTTATGTTTATGTTTATGTTTATGTTTATGTTTATGTTTATGTTTATGTTTATGTTTATGTTTATGTTTATGTTTATGTTTATGTTTATGTTTATGTTTATGTTTATGTTTATGTTTATGTTTATGTTTATGTTTATGTTTATGTTTATGTTTATGTTTATGTTTATGTTTATGTTTATGTTTATGTTTATGTTTATGTTTATGTTTATGTTTATGTTTATGTTTATGTTTATGTTTATGTTTATGTTTATGTTTATGTTTATGTTTATGTTTATGTTTATGTTTATGTTTATGTTTATGTTTATGTTTATGTTTATGTTTATGTTTATGTTTATGTTTATGTTTATGTTTATGTTTATGTTTATGTTTATGTTTATGTTTATGTTTATGTTTATGTTTATTAGAGGTGTGCGCCGATGCATTTTTAATCGGCGGCGGCGTAAGCGACATTTTTGGCCGGCGGCGGCGGCGTTGGCGGCGTCACGCCGTTAGACCCTACCGGCGGCGGCGCGCCGGCGTGTGTCGGCGTGACGAATATTGACGCCTATGTAACTAAAAGAAATTCTTGACTGTACAATTCCTTTCCTAAATTTTCGGTTTCTATTGTAACAGACTTCATACATACAAACAAACGTTACAGCTTATAGAAAATGTAAAAAAATCATCGCCCACGATGTACTAGCGACATCTGTTGAACACATTGCACAAAATGTAATTCTCGCAACCAAATCGAATTTTTTTCAACTGAAGCTCCAATAGTGCCCACCCTGCTTGCCAAATGCAAGATAATAAATGAAAGGTGGAACTATTTTTACAGTTGTAAAATTTGAAGAACGAAATAGAAAAATTGTCGATGTCGCATACTACGACTTCGCATGAAATAATGGTTGCAATGGACAAATTTGAAGAGTGCAGAGTAACGACTGTATTTCAATGAGCCATAATAATTATTTATTGTTCTATATTTGGGAAATTAAGCAACGGTAAAAAAATTGTTTTGTTTGAGGAAATTAATTGTTGTTGTTGTTTCATTGTTTTTTGTTTCTATTTAGTCATCTTTACCGTAAGCCCAGGGACAATTGACAGCTCCAATATATTGAATTCATAAGCAAATTTTGGGGGTGATATGGTGATTTTTTTGCTGCTAGAATTCTGATAAAAACACAAATTCTATTCAAAACGAATTGTTAAGCTTGGTGGTGATGTACTTTCATTAGCCAAAATGTTTTTTATTTACGATTCTCGAGATAAAAAGCACCAATGATTTAACGATTTCAAACTTCACACAACAAGAAATCCAAAACATGTTTAGGAAGGAAGAGAGCCGGTTGTTAAAAACAGACTTCCAGCTAAATATTAATAAGATTTATGTAACTTTGCTGATGGTTTTCAGTTAAGGATAAATTTATTCTCTAATAATAGTTTTCTTTATTCACATTTTGGAATAAGCTTTTTCTAAATGTTGTTCTAGCCGCATTGACAGCGTTTATAACACACGTAACGAAACACGCTTTTCTCTTGAAACTTTTTCGTTTCGTTGTTCGTGGTACTCATACAGAGAAGGCATACTAGCGCCACCATCAAATCGGTGGTGCATATATGAAACAAGCACTATCTGTCAAGTTGTCCCTGGGTTGTTTACCATCGCTCTTTTAGAATCCCGCAGATATCAGGTACCCTAACACGAGGCGTTATTATTGGTATTACTGCGCAGAAATGTCACTTTTAATGATCGTGTAAGGACACCTTTCAAGGTAGACACATTACTTCATTTTCCAGGCTGGTGTTTACTTTTACTTCTTGTAAGTACTAAATCGCCACAATGATAAGGAATACGATTCCCTAGTACTACATTTTCTTACAACGTACGACCTGATTCTATCTTGAGTGCAAAGTATGCTCGATGTGCTGCAATCATACAGTTCTACACCCTGACGAAACCTAAATATACAGTTACTATCAATCATAATCATTCCACGACTTAACGTGTTAGCTCCTGTTAGGTTGAAACTGATCACTAAACAAGTCTGATTGAAAATGGCCTGAGCGTATCTCTAGTTTTCGTAGCACCTGCACCCCGCCAATTTCTCCAGCAGTTCCGGGGACCAACAAATTCTAATCCATTGCATACATACGATACACCGAATCAATTAAATTACTAACATACTGTTATGTGCTTAGTCATCGATTGGCATCGTGTTGTAACCAGAGTTAAAAATAATCAAATCTGTTTTTTGACGACTGAAAATGAACCTGATGCGACTCGCGGTGAATAGAAAAAATATTCATTCAAATATCCATGTTAATCATTCAGTTGAATATCGTACAATATATTTGTTCACTAATTATCTAGAATAATGTTTTCAAATGCCGGTAAAGCAACTGAAACAACAATCATCATCGCTTACATTGTGCCAGGGCCTACTTTGATGTGTTTGATTCGTTACTGCACGGTCGCTTCGTGTAATAATCGGAAACGAATGAAAATCTGCATGGATGAATGGGCGGTTTGTTCGTTTGACGTTTTCAGCTGCGTCACTGAATATTGAAAATGAATGCGGCTGAATATGATCAATTTTCATTCAATGAATTTGAATATTTTTAACTCTGGTTGTAACTTAAGAAATGGTTGTGAACAACTCCCACCTTGGGCACTTCGACAAGAATGAATTTCACATTTCCGGCCCATATTGTTTGTTTTGGTTTGCATTAGATTAAAAAGACCGTAACGTTTTCGGGTGGGTGCGGAAACTAAGTAACGCATTTAGCTCTGTGTCAAAATCTCTTCACTAACGCCACCGATTTGTAATTGAAATCGACCTTTTTTTCTACGAGTGATGAAAATTCATCTCGTGTTACGTCTTATTTGCCTGTGATACCGGGCTGGTGCAAATCACTGAAAATCTTTCTTGAGTGGGGCTAGATCATACGATGCATAATTTATGAGACTAGAAATCTTACCCTCTGCATCGCCACATCTGTGCACCAGCGTCGCGAAAAGTCAAGATCACTTTGCTCAACTATTCTTCGAGAAATTTTTTTGAAAATAGGTAACGATTCAATCAATGACATTATAATGACAGATGACATTATACTCAAATGTTTAGTAGGTGGTTGTGTCTGAATATGTTTAATATATTTTATGATTCTAATTCATAACTCGATGAAACATTGATTTGTATTAACTTTATTGACTAAAACAGTCAAGAATTAAACGACGTGCAAGGATTTTCGTAAATTCTCGTCGTGTTATCGTTATATTTTAGTCTTGAGCTTACCGTTGGATTTTTTACACAGAGTCACATGTCTTATAGTTTTCTAAATTATTTCACGGACATGAATTGTGGTTAGGTAATGTATTTTGCTCAGCGCAGTTTCATTTAATTCCGAACATTTCTCTGAATTTTAACAAAGGAATAACAGGGTTACAGGTCTTAGTAATGTCTTTGTATCTAACGCTCGTGCCTATGAGACTGGTTGCTAGCAGTTGTACACAATAGCTAACATAGAAATTTCAAAACCAAAAAGCAGAGCGAATAATCCATGAATAATAGTCTGAGTTCCTTGTATTTTTTTACGTAAGTATAATAAAATTATGTGAAAAATTAATTACTTCATGAATTACATCATGAACAGTTTCACGAGCTCGACTGGTGAATCGTGTGTAGCATATTAGGAATTAAGAATCGGTTAAAAAAGCAATGAATAATACACTGCGTTCCAGTGAAATTGATTAGGTGCAAAGATTAGGATCAGGCACATAATCGTAAATTTCAGGCACATATATCTTGAAAGTGGAAGTTTTTTTTTTAATTTGTGGACCATTTCACGCACACGAATGGTGAATTGAAACTTATATGCTCACAATCACAACCAGTTGACGAAGCAAGAATGGATCTTTGAATTATATAGCGAGTGTCGTGTAATGGTTTTCGAGAAAATATCAAGATTATTTTAATTTTGTAATCCAATTGACGACCACTAATACCAAATAATGATCAAGACGTGATAAATCATGAATCAGTTAACGTCGTATACTCGGTCCATAGACAATGTTCCTAGATTTGTGGATAAAGTTATGAACCAATAATTTTAGAGCTCGCGAATTATCGGCGCGGGAAAAATGCATCGGCGGCGCGCCGCTGAACTACCGTTCGGCGTCGGCGTACGTTAAAAATTACCGGCGGCGGCGGCGTGGCGCGGCGGCGCACAGGTCTAATGTTTATGTTTATGTTTATGTTTATGTTTATGTTTATGTTTATGTTTATGTTTATGTTTATGTTTATGTTTATGTTTATGTTTATGTTTATGTTTATGTTTATGTTTATGTTTATGTTTATGTTTATGTTTATGTTTATGTTTATGTTTATGTTTATGTTTATGTTTATGTTTATGTTTATGTTTATGTTTATGTTTATGTTTATGTTTATGTTTATGTTTATGTTTATGTTTATGTTTATGTTTATGTTTATGTTTATGTTTATGTTTATGTTTATGTTTATGTTTATGTTTATGTTTATGTTTATGTTTATGTTTATGTTTATGTTTATGTTTATGTTTATGTTTATGTTTATGTTTATGTTTATGTTTATGTTTATGTTTATGTTTATGTTTATGTTTATGTTTATGTTTATGTTTATGTTTATGTTTATGTTTATGTTTATGTTTATGTTTATGTTTATGTTTATGTTTATGTTTATGTTTATGTTTATGTTTATGTTTATGTTTATGTTTATGTTTATGTTTATGTTTATGTTTATGTTTATGTTTATGTTTATGTTTATGTTTATGTTTATGTTTATGTTTATGTTTATGTTTATGTTTATGTTTATGTTTATGTTTATGTTTATGTTTATGTTTATGTTTATGTTTATGTTTATGTTTATGTTTATGTTTATGTTTATGTTTATGTTTATGTTTATGTTTATGTTTATGTTTATGTTTATGTTTATGTTTATGTTTATGTTTATGTTTATGTTTATGTTTATGTTTATGTTTATGTTTATGTTTATGTTTATGTTTATGTTTATGTTTATGTTTATGTTTATGTTTATGTTTATGTTTATGTTTATGTTTATGTTTATGTTTATGTTTATGTTTATGTTTATGTTTATGTTTATGTTTATGTTTATGTTTATGTTTATGTTTATGTTTATGTTTATGTTTATGTTTATGTTTATGTTTATGTTTATGTTTATGTTTATGTTTATGTTTATGTTTATGTTTATGTTTATGTTTATGTTTATGTTTATGTTTATGTTTATGTTTATGTTTATGTTTATGTTTATGTTTATGTTTATGTTTATGTTTATGTTTATGTTTATGTTTATGTTTATGTTTATGTTTATGTTTATGTTTATGTTTATGTTTATGTTTATGTTTATGTTTATGTTTATGTTTATGTTTATGTTTATGTTTATGTTTATGTTTATGTTTATGTTTATGTTTATGTTTATGTTTATGTTTATGTTTATGTTTATGTTTATGTTTATGTTTATGTTTATGTTTATGTTTATGTTTATGTTTATGTTTATGTTTATGTTTATGTTTATGTTTATGTTTATGTTTATGTTTATGTTTATGTTTATGTTTATGTTTATGTTTATGTTTATGTTTATGTTTATGTTTATGTTTATGTTTATGTTTATGTTTATGTTTATGTTTATGTTTATGTTTATGTTTATGTTTATGTTTATGTTTATGTTTATGTTTATGTTTATGTTTATGTTTATGTTTATGTTTATGTTTATGTTTATGTTTATGTTTATGTTTATGTTTATGTTTATGTTTATGTTTATGTTTATGTTTATGTTTATGTTTATGTTTATGTTTATGTTTATGTTTATGTTTATGTTTATGTTTATGTTTATGTTTATGTTTATGTTTATGTTTATGTTTATGTTTATGTTTATGTTTATGTTTATGTTTATGTTTATGTTTATGTTTATGTTTATGTTTATGTTTATGTTTATGTTTATGTTTATGTTTATGTTTATGTTTATGTTTATGTTTATGTTTATGTTTATGTTTATGTTTATGTTTATGTTTATGTTTATGTTTATGTTTATGTTTATGTTTATGTTTATGTTTATGTTTATGTTTATGTTTATGTTTATGTTTATGTTTATGTTTATGTTTATGTTTATGTTTATGTTTATGTTTATGTTTATGTTTATGTTTATGTTTATGTTTATGTTTATGTTTATGTTTATGTTTATGTTTATGTTTATGTTTATGTTTATGTTTATGTTTATGTTTATGTTTATGTTTATGTTTATGTTTATGTTTATGTTTATGTTTATGTTTATGTTTATGTTTATGTTTATGTTTATGTTTATGTTTATGTTTATGTTTATGTTTATGTTTATGTTTATGTTTATGTTTATGTTTATGTTTATGTTTATGTTTATGTTTATGTTTATGTTTATGTTTATGTTTATGTTTATGTTTATGTTTATGTTTATGTTTATGTTTATGTTTATGTTTATGTTTATGTTTATGTTTATGTTTATGTTTATGTTTATGTTTATGTTTATGTTTATGTTTATGTTTATGTTTATGTTTATGTTTATGTTTATGTTTATGTTTATGTTTATGTTTATGTTTATGTTTATGTTTATGTTTATGTTTATGTTTATGTTTATGTTTATGTTTATGTTTATGTTTATGTTTATGTTTATGTTTATGTTTATGTTTATGTTTATGTTTATGTTTATGTTTATGTTTATGTTTATGTTTATGTTTATGTTTATGTTTATGTTTATGTTTATGTTTATGTTTATGTTTATGTTTATGTTTATGTTTATGTTTATGTTTATGTTTATGTTTATGTTTATGTTTATGTTTATGTTTATGTTTATGTTTATGTTTATGTTTATGTTTATGTTTATGTTTATGTTTATGTTTATGTTTATGTTTATGTTTATGTTTATGTTTATGTTTATGTTTATGTTTATGTTTATGTTTATGTTTATGTTTATGTTTATGTTTATGTTTATGTTTATGTTTATGTTTATGTTTATGTTTATGTTTATGTTTATGTTTATGTTTATGTTTATGTTTATGTTTATGTTTATGTTTATGTTTATGTTTATGTTTATGTTTATGTTTATGTTTATGTTTATGTTTATGTTTATGTTTATGTTTATGTTTATGTTTATGTTTATGTTTATGTTTATGTTTATGTTTATGTTTATGTTTATGTTTATGTTTATGTTTATGTTTATGTTTATGTTTATGTTTATGTTTATGTTTATGTTTATGTTTATGTTTATGTTTATGTTTATGTTTATGTTTATGTTTATGTTTATGTTTATGTTTATGTTTATGTTTATGTTTATGTTTATGTTTATGTTTATGTTTATGTTTATGTTTATGTTTATGTTTATGTTTATGTTTATGTTTATGTTTATGTTTATGTTTATGTTTATGTTTATGTTTATGTTTATGTTTATGTTTATGTTTATGTTTATGTTTATGTTTATGTTTATGTTTATGTTTATGTTTATGTTTATGTTTATGTTTATGTTTATGTTTATGTTTATGTTTATGTTTATGTTTATGTTTATGTTTATGTTTATGTTTATGTTTATGTTTATGTTTATGTTTATGTTTATGTTTATGTTTATGTTTATGTTTATGTTTATGTTTATGTTTATGTTTATGTTTATGTTTATGTTTATGTTTATGTTTATGTTTATGTTTATGTTTATGTTTATGTTTATGTTTATGTTTATGTTTATGTTTATGTTTATGTTTATGTTTATGTTTATGTTTATGTTTATGTTTATGTTTATGTTTATGTTTATGTTTATGTTTATGTTTATGTTTATGTTTATGTTTATGTTTATGTTTATGTTTATGTTTATGTTTATGTTTATGTTTATGTTTATGTTTATGTTTATGTTTATGTTTATGTTTATGTTTATGTTTATGTTTATGTTTATGTTTATGTTTATGTTTATGTTTATGTTTATGTTTATGTTTATGTTTATGTTTATGTTTATGTTTATGTTTATGTTTATGTTTATGTTTATGTTTATGTTTATGTTTATGTTTATGTTTATGTTTATGTTTATGTTTATGTTTATGTTTATGTTTATGTTTATGTTTATGTTTATGTTTATGTTTATGTTTATGTTTATGTTTATGTTTATGTTTATGTTTATGTTTATGTTTATGTTTATGTTTATGTTTATGTTTATGTTTATGTTTATGTTTATGTTTATGTTTATGTTTATGTTTATGTTTATGTTTATGTTTATGTTTATGTTTATGTTTATGTTTATGTTTATGTTTATGTTTATGTTTATGTTTATGTTTATGTTTATGTTTATGTTTATGTTTATGTTTATGTTCATGTTAATTCTTACTGGTATGTTATGTATTTTTCGTGTTTTGTTCAGTATTCATGCACCCGTAAACTAAACCCAAAACTAAACCGGGGAGCTATGTGAACAAAACTCCGGTTTGTTTTTCTTGCATCGGCAAAGCCCAGAAGAAAACTGCACACCATGTAAAGCAACTGAAAGCGCGTGTCGAGGCTTTGTTTACAGTAGCGGTATGCAACCGACTTTCCGTAGCTATAAGGTCCGGATTGAGCTGGCAAGTGTGCCGAATTTGTTTACACCGCGGATGTTCTCTAGATACCATTTGCGCAATTTGAGCTGAAACTTACGCAATGTATACAATACACATTGAACTAATTTCACCCAAAAGCTCAATATAATATTTCTAAATGATAAAAGTTACAACTATGTGAAAGTGTTATTGATTTTACTCATTTTATTTATATATTATTTATTTCATTAGTATTGTACGGTATTCTAACTGAGTCAGTAAATTCTGATAATAACATAAGAAATGTTTCATCTCACTGCTTGGTGCATTTAAGCGGGGTTTCCATATTAAACATGAAAAACAAATGGCTTAACTGTACTGATGGAGAAGCCATCAATAGCAATGTATTCTTTCACATTGTAGTGGTTCTTATATATTTTAAATTAAATCAAAAATTAATTTTTGAAATTAAAGCCTTTTCGTATGTTATCTGCCTCCCTACTACTGTAGAGGGTTCGCCATTTCCCATAGAAAAACAACGAATATTGAATAGTATTGGCTTCAGCCACAATTAAACTTTAGGTATTGTTAATCAAAATCTTTTGATGACCATAAAAATGCCACAATTGATGATCTAATCCGTCTGATATGCTATGTGGAAATCACATGACATGCTGTACTCTATTGTGTAGCAATGCGTTCTAATTTATAAATTAGATTTTTTTGTTTGTAAATTGTATGTTCGATGCTATTTCGGATGAAAGAATTGTAAACTATATTGGTTTTAATAATTCGATCCAGCACCAAAAAGTTCCTGAAAATGCAATTAAAACTGAAGCATTTCAAGAACAGTCTCCCAATGATGTAGCACCGTAGCGACATGGTTGAGAGGAAAACTTTTCTCGGATTGCTGCAGAAATTTCCATGCGATGTGCTGGAGCTAGGTGAATATCATATCAACACCGACAACAGAATCTTTTTTTCGTTCTTCTGTTTCTTTTCTAGCAATGAATTCTTTGGTCGAAAACTTTTTCAGCTTCATCGTTTGGTTTCTTTCACTGCCTCTGCATAGTTGTTTGTGAGTACACTAGCACTAGACATTATTTGGGTTCTCTGTTTCCATCAGAAGACCAGTTCGCCAAAGTAGATACTGAAAGAAACTGCTGGATTTGGGGAGAAAAATAATATTTTCTTGTATAATTGGGGAAAGTAACCATGGAAACAGAAACGACGTCTTCGTCATCGGTGGAATTAAAAAAATCTAGCACGTTTTTATATCTGTGCTCTCAAATGCGAATAATTGCAGTTATATCCTGATGAAATTTTCACTCCAAAACCAAATTGAATTGAATTTGTGTTTGTCAAATTTGTTTTTGGAAGTTTTCTCAGATGCTGGTCTTTACATATGAATATGCGCGCTAGGATTAGTCAGTCAATTATGCAGCGTTTTGATTTCCGTATGACTTATTTTTCTTCGTTTTTAATCATGTTATGGCCAGTTCTGACAGTTGTTTGGCAAACAAAAAAAAATCAATTTAACCAGAATTGGCATGCTTGTTGGTCTATGAACAATGTTAATCTCTTTTCTTCAAATAAATTTACTATAAAATGTATTGTTGTATCCTGGAATATATTCAACGTTGAGTTTACATGTAAAAAGAGAACGTGTCATAAATTTTTGAAGTAGAATACTTCTAGCGTTTCAATGCTGGGGTCCCATTTCGAAAATTTCTGCTGATATATTTTCCCAGTTTTTAAATGCGGATAACTCAATTGTACTGAACGAAACCGCTTAATTTTTGCATTATCTGATCGGAAATATGTGCATGTATTTTGTATTCGAAATTGTAAAATTCATAACTTCCAAGTTAGCAATTGCATGCAAATATATATATATATATATATATATATATATATATATATATATATATATATATATATATATATATATATATATATATATATATATATATATATATATATATATATATATATATATATATATATATATATATATATATATATATATATATATATATATATATATATATATATATATATATATATATATATATATATATATATATATATATATATATATATATATATACTTATATATAAAAGTCAATGTTTGTATGTATATAATTTATGGACTCCCAAACGGCTTAACCGATTGCCGTAAAATATTATATTTGTTATGGAGCATGTTGGTGTGCGATTGCTTGGGGAATATCAGCACGCCAGATGGCGCTTCGGAACAAATTGTGTTTTCCTCCTATTAGGGTCGGTGCTCCTATAGTTGAGGTGTACCAATAGTTGCAGTAGTGGATTAAACGCCTAACTAAGGTACCAACAATTAACAAATATTTTTTTATCGATTCATCGCACTAAAATTATGCGACAATAAAACTGTTATCCTTGAAATTTGCTCAAATAGCTATTGAAAAAAAATGCTTTTCTTTGAATTTTGAGCTCCCTTGCACCTATAGTTGATATAGTGTACCTATAGTTGCAAGTCCCATAAGAAAGCAACGGGATTTGCAACAATAGGAACCGAAATTAGTGATTGCTCCACTATTGGTACATGTGTTAAACCATCTTTATATGTTTCCTATGAAGCAGGGATTGAAAGCTTTCGTTTAATATATTAACATTAACATCGGTTCCGACAGCATGAAGTAACAAGTTACTTTACGCTTGTCCGGACATGCCGTAGACTCAGGTGATTCGCATTTCTAATTCCAAAATACCCTGACTCCTACGGTAGCACACAAAAAGTTAAGTCGCCGATGAGCTCTAAGCTTGCATATATGATCCTTCCACGCTTTTCTAAACTTTCTCCCTTCAACTCGTTGCTCTCCCTTGAGTACTATGGCTCTAAATATTGAAAAATATACTTCACCTTCCAGTCCCTTGCTAATTAAATGCCGTAACAACTGTTGACAAATTGACTCAATAGGTCGTTAACAAAAATTAATAACAAAAAAAATGGTAAAAATAACATTGCCCATAGGTCTATTCATCGATTTTTTAGCACAAGTTTACCTTAAGTATGCGACTATTGGTACATCCACCCTACATTAAAAGTCGCAACAACGCGCGATGAGTATTAGCTAGTTCTTTATAAAAATGAAAATATGGGTAGGTAATATCTGCGAAAAACCGGGATGTCGTGACTACATTTCGGGGCGTTAATTCAAATCTAATGATATTCAATGGAATGACGTTTAAATGGGAAATTTTGAAATGATTCTTTATGGTGATTATGGTTAAAAATTAAAGTTCCTTCTTCAACTATGTTCCTTCTTTCAAATCTACAACATTCAAGGAAAAATAAAACAACCCAAAGAACATGTTCTTTTAACATAAATTTAGGTACTGTTAAGTTTTGCACCGCTTTCGCACTTATTAGTACAAGTATACCTCGATAGCACGTACACTTGTTGATACGTAACCTCGATAGTACGTACCCTCGATAGTACGTACATTTTGCCTCTGATAGTACTTACACCTACCAACATTTTTTATTCGTTTCATTTTGAAAACTTCAATAAAATGCGACACATTTTATAGAAGTTTTATGGGTTTCGTGTTACTTCTGATTATTTTAGAAAGGTTATGTCAAGAGTCTTGTGCTACTCAGAGTAGTTCTGCAAACTCCAGTAAAGTACACTAAGGTTTTTTTACACGGAGGATACGTACCGTGTAAAAAAACTGCGTTAATTGCGAAATCCGTGTAAAAACAACCGCGTTAATTCAGATGTTCACTACTGCCGGGTAGACGAGCCCTCCGTCACCGACAGGCTCGGCTTAGCGACCTTTGTACTTGGTTCAGTTTGCGTTCGAAGACAAATGGCCAGGCCAACGAATGAAATCATGTAACTTCATCTTCAAAGAGGAGGAGCTTCGAACAATAACTGTTCAAGATTTGCGGGCCGGTGCATGAAATTAGCGGGAATTTTTTTTTCCAATTGGTCCTGGTTACTAGCACGAAGCTGCTGAACTGAAATCACAAGATGTTTAAGATTTGCGGCGGTGCATGAAATCAGCGGGAATCATTCACGACAGAGATTCGGTCAGATGATTTAAGGGGGGGGGGGGGATCTATGTATAAGGGTTTCAGCGTGAAAAAACACGATTTTTGCGATTTTTTTTAGAAATTCGTGATGATCAAAACTTTGGTACATTATAATGTATCATTTCAATATTTTGTGATTTTTCTAGGAAAAAATATCGACAAGCGACTCGATGATGAAGCATTCTTTAAAACGTCTCTGAAAAATCACGATTTGCCATTACAAAACTACTTAACCGATTTATTTCAAACTTTGCATACACATTCTATGTACAAAATACCAAACCCCAAAAAATCAACATTTACGAATATAAAGTTCATATATACATATACGCATATTTTTGAAAATTTAATTTCAAAAAATTAATTATTGTGATTTTTTAATAGAATATAAATTTTTGTAATTGTTGGTAATTCTGAGTCATTTATAAATTACTTTGTGAATCCTGGGCAAACACGACCAAGCGTCTCCTTTAGACTTATCATCAGAAATCACGTTTTTCCATACATCAGGGCAGAAAGGGTCAATACAAGAAATACAAGAAATGAATGAAAGCACATTAATTTTGAAGTATAACGCAGTAGAAACAATCGTCCGAACTGTTTCAAAAAAAGTGCAACCACTTTGAACATTATAACTTTTATTTATTGCGCGATTTATTCTTTACTCTGCACTGCCAAGAGCATATGAGTCCCACATGATTTTTTATCGAAAATGAGTTATCTGTTGGATTGCATTCTGTATCATCACTGAATCACAACGCACCAATAAGGTTAGAAAATATCGAAAAAATACCAAAACATGGATGTCTCATCCATTAGGTTCGTTGAAAATGTAAATGTTGAACAGCGTTTTTCTCGGCTTGCTGTTTTTTAATATGGGGCTCTTGTGCTTTAATGGGCAGTATATGTCTGAGCTAGAAGAAAAGCTTGACTCGAGTCGGTAATAGACATATTCATTTGAGAAACAGTTGTTTGAATAAAGTTTTTTTTTGGTATTCATAATCTATTTGACCTTTGAAGTTCTGCAATAAATCGATCTTTTATCCTCAAAGCGTAATGTTTTGAGATAACTCTATGCAACTTGTTTACAAACAGAGAAAAATGGTAAATCATCAAACATCCAAAAATATTTGAGGTTTTGTCCAGCTAGGTGACACTGTGACTGTTTCGTATTATTACTCGCTCTCTAAAAACAGAATAAAATTTACAGAAGAAGATTAACTTTTGGCAGCTTCAATGTCATTTTATTGATCCTTATGCGATGAATCACTGTGATCGAGAAAAGCAGAAGAATCAATGTTTCATACACTTGCCAGCCACAAAATTTTACAGTCAATAAATTAAAAAAATCAACTTTCGAAATCATCCAAAAGTAAGTTATGAGAGTTTATTCCATTGTAATCAAACAATTTATTCATTGGGTTTGAAAACTGTTAACATAGGATATTCTGCGACATAATTACGAAACTGCAAAACAGAGGATGTAGAAACAACTTTTACAGTATTCATAAGAAAATATTGAAAGAAAATTGACCACCATCAAAAATAAAATTTGTCCAACAAGCCTTATTGATAACCATATTATAATTTTGCATGTAGTGTTTTGTGACATATTTTTACATATTTTTCGTGGTTAGGCTTAGTATGAGTAATTTACGGTTAAACCACATCCATTCTTCTTTCGGTTAGATCAATTCGGTGCAAGTTCAAAATAATCACTATTATTGTGACTATTCTCGTGATTTTGTATATGACACAATTTTAGCAATTAGACTTAACAAAAACCTGTTTTAATCCTTTCTCATTTCT